>NC_056745.1:1532608531-1532671031 GCF_019279795.1 Protopterus annectens | reverse complement strand
ATAAGTTCACAGGTTTCATCGTAGCCAATAAACACCCATTGCTTGCTTGCTCAGAGTGTCACATGCCATCACAACTCCATAGATCTTAACTTTTTACCTTTTTAGTAACTTAGAGTGTACTTTCCTCTCTAATTCATCTCAATTAGCTATGTGTATTCCATGTTAGTCAGTGTATACCTCTATAAGATTAAACATTTAGTTATATCCTTCCATAAACTAACTCATAAAACTAAATAGTGTTTATTTTGCGTACTTCATAACTCATTTCCGGAGTCATTGGATAAAAATGGAAGGTCACGCTGCTTGTTTCCCTGTTGCTGACAGCCTGTTAACACTTGATGTCTTCAGGCTGTGTAGTAACTGCCTTAAGCAAACAGATAATGAACTCTTACTCAACACAAATACCTCAGTGTGAGATGCAAGTTTTATTTTACGAGGCTGGAGGTGTCTTCTTCACAAAACAACATGGATTGAGAGCACCATAAATTTCCACCACAATCTAAACAAAATCAGATTAAAATGTTTTACTTTGAGACTGGAAAAAATATTTACTAAAGCCTAGGTCTCATCATAGATCATGTGCACCTATAACAAAGAGTCAAATCACCTAAATCTGTTACTCCAAACCACTGAACTAATAACAATGTTTTAGAGATGGGTGTTTCTATAACAAGACACATAGATTTGATGCTCAATATCTGACAAAATATGGAAACTGTGAGCTGTTGTTCAGGTACCAGGAACTCTGACATCACAGCAGTTATAATGACTTTTTCATCTGACAAATATGACTATGGCATAATGGTGGTCTATGTAGGAGTGAATGATTTGGCACACAAACCCCGAGGAACATGCAGACAGATATATTAGAACTCACCATAAATTTGACAAATGCAGGCAAGGCATTGGTCCTGAGGGGAATCTTTCCTCCCCTAAGAATGATACCTAGGTGCAAATAAAAGATAACCAGCTTCAGGAAGTGGTTAAGTAATTGGTGTCATTCCATGGGGATTCAGTCTGTGTCAGCTTGTGACAAAAAGGTTGAATTTCCAAATTTCTTAACAGAAAATGGCCTGCATCTATCATTCTAAGGCTTTCCCATACTGGCTAAAGCCTTTGCTGTCCATAAGTAGAACTCATAGAAATCCGAATAACCCCTAACAGGATATAATTTCAGCTTATGGTCTGTTACAAGATGCTGTCCCTGTCCCGATAATCGTGTATAATACTTAAATGTGCTCAATGAACTGTCTATAAGCAAAAACTTCATTGGGAGACATAACTACTGCTTAATAAACTGGACCACCTGTACCTCCAAAGTATGGTATGCTCAAAAGTTCTTAGAGTTAATAAACGAACCTTCCTTTGATCAGATGGTTAATAAGCCAACTAGAGATTATAATGATCTATATTTGTTCTTTACAAATATAGCCTTTTTATGCTGTCTCTATGGTATCTCCTTCTCTGGTTAAGTTCGACTATAAACAAGTGACGTTATCCTTCTAAATCTTCAGAGCCCTTCTGTCTAATATCTTGGAATTTGATGATTTCAAATAACTAACCTCATCAAATTCTATGATGAAGTTTTGAAATTCACCCATGAAAACATGAGCTCTGATGATGGCATAGCGTCAAGAGGAAGTTCAATGCCCAATTAGATTTAGAAGAATATCCAGAATAAAATATAATAAGAAAGTGCAAACAAATGTTAAGATATGCAATTCTTAAATTATATAGTGAATGCAAAAACTCATATTTGAAGGATAATACAAGTAATCTTACAAAAAAACTTGAAAAATACTAGCAGCCCTGTAATGTAGGCTAGCATCTGAAGCTAAGGACAATTATAAATCTTCTTCAGCTATGTTATGAATTTAAGGCATAACAGACTTCACTGCTATGAACTTATTAAAACGGTCTCACCCATTCAAACCTAAAGTACATTGGTATTATTCTAACAAACAAGTTAAATGTTAAATTTACCCTACAGACTTCTTTTACAAAGTCTGCATTTCACTGACTCTCTTCAGCTCTCTATTCTAACAGAGAAACAAGCACCAAAAATTCTTTCTAAGGCCAAAAATAGTTTTGTGGAGCCTGACAATTTGCTTTGTTATTTAATACTCAGAACAAAACATGTTCTGGCAGAGTCACTCCACAAATGTCTTAACCTAAGATTAGCAATTAGTTTTGTTCTTGACATTTGGTTCACTGTAAAGGTGAAGCCAATCTAGAAGGGATGCCCTACAATCAAAACCATGAAATATAGACCTGTCAGCTTGACGGGTGTCATTTTCAAAGCTTTGGAATGAACTAAAAACTGACCTTATAAACTTTTATTTTATTTTACATTTGTTTACCGGGGAGGTCCAACTGGACAAAGATGTTTGTTTTCAGTGGAGGCCCGGGGAGAAAAGCTCCAGAAACAATTGCTAACATACTATACATAAGATATTTACAACATGAGCATTGTGGTTTACACATACAGTACTAAAATATAGCAGATAATAACATATGATTGCATAAGATATTCACATAAGCATAGTGGTTTAGACATGCAATTAAAAATATAGCAGGTATTAACATATGATTGTTGTTCATACAGTATGTTTATTAGAGATAATCATGAAGATGTAATTAAAATAAGAAAAGAAAGGTAAAACTAAAAATACTAGCCAGTTTGTGAAAGGAGAAGAATACAGACAAGTTCATACGAGGTTCATTAACATTTTAAGGGAAAGCTTTTCAACTTAGTCTAGGGGAGAGTTAGTAGATATAGACGGGACACTGGGGAGTAGGCAGCAGTGAGCTGGTAAGTAATGTGTGACAATACATATAGTGCATCTGTGGAAGTTTTAAAGAGGTTGGATAGTGGGTAGGGGAAAGGAGTTAGAATATGTCAGCCAGGTGCTAGGCAGTTACAAGTAATGTGTGGTAATATATAGTGCATTGTGGGAGTTTTAAAGAGGAGGTTGGATAGTGGGTAGGGGAAAGGAGTTAGAATATGTCAGACAAGTGCTAGGCAGTTACAAGTAACATGTGATAATATATAGTGCATCTTTGGGAGTGTTAAAGAGGTTGGGTAGTGGGTAGGTGAAAGTAGTTAGAATGTGTCAGCTGGGTGCTAGGCAGTTACAAGTAATGTGTGGTAATATATAGTGCATTGTGGGAGTTTTAAAGAGGATGTTGGATAGTGGGTAGGGGAAAGGAGTTAGAATATGTCAGACAGGTGCTAGGCAGTTACAAGTAACATGTGATAATATATAATGCATCTGTGGGAGTTTTAAAGAGGTTGGATAGTGGGTAGGTGAAAGTAGTTAGAATGTGTCAGCTGGGTGCTAGGCAGTTACAAGTAATGTGTGGTAATATATAGTGCATTGTGGGAGTTTTAAAGAGGATGTTGGATAGTGGGTAGGGGAAAGGAGTTAGAATATGTCAGACAGGTGCTAGGCAGTTACAAGTAACATGTGATAATATATAGTGCAGCTTTGGGAGTGTTAAAGAGGTTGGATAGTGGGTAAAGGAACGGAGTTAGAATATGTCAGCCAGGTGCTAGGCAGTTACAATTAATGTGTGATAATATATAGTGCATCTTTGGGAGTTTTAAAGAGATTGGAT
Source organism: Protopterus annectens (assembly GCF_019279795.1). Lineage (NCBI taxonomy): Eukaryota > Metazoa > Chordata > Ceratodontiformes > Protopteridae > Protopterus > Protopterus annectens. Next base: position 1,532,667,413 of record NC_056745.1, on the reverse strand, counting down.
AGTAGGTAGGGGAAAGGAGTTAGAATATGTCAGCCAGGTGCTAGGCAGTTACATGTAATGTGTGGTAATATATAGTGCATCTGTGGGAGGTTTAAAGAGGAGGTTGGATAGTGGGTAGGGGAAAGGAGTTAAAATATGTCAGCCAGCTGCTAGGCAGTTACAAGTAGCGTGTGGTAATATATAGTGCATTTGTGGTAGTTTTAAAGAGGAGGTTGGATAGTGGGTAGGGGAAAGGAGTTAGAATATGTCAGCCAGGTGCTAGGCAGTTACAAGTTTGTTTGTCTGTGTCTTTCGGCTTTTCCCGGTTAGGGGTCGCCACAGTGGAACTCCGGTCCGCTAATGATTGGGAGTTGATTTTTATGTACCGGCTTGCCAGGCCTAATGCACAACCTTCAATGAAGGTACGCCCATTCACGCATGTCTCCACGCAGAAGACGCTCTAGCTGAGAATCAAACCGGACAGCGTCTTACTGTGAGGTGACAATGCTACCGCAGTACCACCACTGCAGGTTGCTAGGCAGTTACAAGTAACGTGTGATAATATATAGTGTATCTGTGGGAGTTTTAAAGAGGTTGGATAGTGGGTAGGGGAAAGGAGTTAGAATATGTCAGCCAGGTGCTAGGCAGTTACAAGTAATGTGTAGTAATATATAGTGCATCTGTGGGAGTTTTAAAGAGGAGGTTGGATGGTGGATAGGGGAAAGGAGTTTGAATATGTCAGCCAGATGCTAGGCAGTTATAAGTAATGTGTGATAATATATATTGCATCTGTGGGAGTTTTAAAGAAGTTGGATAGTGGGTAGGGGAAAGGAGTTAGAATATGTCAGCCAGGTGCTAGACAGTTACATGTCCAGGAATGGTTTTGGTGGAAAATGAGCTGTTTTTTGAAGATGGTTTTGTTTAGTTGTACCCTGATTTATAGTGGTAGGGAGTTTCAATCCTTGGCAATGTTGCTAAAATGCAAGGAGTCACCAGATCTGAAATGGCTTTTGGAGATTGCGATTACTGCCTTGTTAGTGGATCTAAGTTCTCGGTTATTGGAGTAGAGGGTGATCAGGTCTTGTAAGGCTGTAGTTTTTTCAGGTTGGTACGGTATTTGGTGAGCTAGAAGAAGTTGGTTTAGAGCTAAGGTGTTATGGAGTTCCAGCCAGGAAAGCTGTTTTATGGTTTGACATCGGTGGATGTGGTAGGAAGTGCTTGTGGCGAATTTTGCTATTTTGTTGTAGCATACTGATAGCTTGTTTAAATCACTCTTGCTTAGATTAATTAGGACAGGAGAAGCATACAATAAGGTAGAGAGCAGATGGGTATGAGCTAGGGTAACTTTACTGTTGCTGTTTAGGAAGGTTTTACATCTGTAAAGAGTATCTAGTTTTTTGTTGACTTTGGTCATTGTATGAACTATGTGTTTGTCAAATTTCATATTATTGTCAATAATGACCCCTAGTAATTTGGTTTGTTTGACAGGGGTGATAGGGGTATTACCTGATGCAGAAATAGGGAATGGGGGAGTAGGTACTGCTGCTTTGGAAGGATCGAAGAGCATAAGTTGGGTCTTTTTATGATTTAGTTTTAGCTGGGAGCTTGATAGCCAAGTTTTGATGGATGTAAACGTTTCTTGGGTCTTGATGTGAAGTTGTTGGAGGGTGGGGGCAGAGCATATTAAGGTGGAGTCATCAGTGTGTTGAACCAGGTTTGCTAGATGGGTGGCTTTTTGAAGATTATTTGTAAATATAGTGAAATTTAGGGTGGTCCTAGGATTGATCCTTGTGGTACTCCTAGTTTTACAAGAAATAGGGGGAAGGGAGTTTTTCAGCTGAACAGCTTGTTGGCATGGGGAGAGATAGTCTTGGAATCATAATATAGTGGGGGTAGTTAGTTTTATTCTGAGAGTGATGTTTGAAGTTTTGTATGGGAGACTGTAGCAAATGCCTTTGATAAGTCAATGAAAACTGCATACACTAATTGGCCGTTGTTGCATTGCATATTTACTAGGTTACTAAAATGGATGAGTGCAGTGGTAGTGCTATGGTTGCGGTGGAATCCATGCTGAGTTTCGACAAGAAGATTGTTGGAGAGGAAATGTATTAGGATCTGGGTGTGGATAAATTTTTCCAGTATTTTAGCCAGTGGGGAAAGTATAGCTATAGGGCGAAAGTTTGTTAGGTCAGTGGAGGTGCCCCCTTTGTGTACTGTTATAATGTATGAGATTTTCCAGAGAAGTGGCACCTTTTGTTCTGAGACTGATCTGTTAATGATTATAGAGAGTGGGTAGGAAATGGCTTTGGTGGCTATTTGTAGGAATTTGGCAGGTAGCTTGTCTACTGCTAGGGTAGTGGGTTTAAGTTTGGTTAGATTTCTATAGATGGTGTAAGTTGGTACAGGTTGAAGTGTGAAGGAGCTGACATTATTTGATGAGTTATATAGTATAGTATAGTATACTTTGATATCAAAAATCTTATTAGACTTGACTCATAGCAGACTGGTTTTGTCTAAGAAAACTCTTGCATGATGAATTTAATTACCTTTTTCTAAATGGTTACTCAGCTCACACTACATATCTTCACCTGGCCAAGGTGTTTGGTAAAATACCTATGCTGGCAAAGTAAGTATACTTAAGGCTTTAATAATAGGTCTCTGTTTGGTAAGATGGAAAACAAACTGGCCAAAAAACAGAACCCACAAAGAGTGAGTGGCAGGTACGTCATCAGAAAACAAAAGGTAACCACTGGGGTCCACACTTCAGTGTTGGAACACATCCTTTGTGGCATTTACATTTCTGATATCTAGATTAGAAACAGACGTCTGACTAAGTAAGCAGATAACTGCATACTGTTAGTTGCTGTCACATCTTTCTCTGACACCCTAAACCCTTAGCAGGAACTTGCATACATAAATTACTGCTGTACTGAAAATGGGCTCAAATTAAAATATGAAGAAAATGCGTACTTTTCCAAAATGTATAGGGTCACCATTTTGACATCTGAGAAAATTTATAACTGATTTATGGGTTACGAAGGCAACAGCATGAGGTCTGAGTACAAAAATATAAATTTCTGGCTACACTACTGGGGACAGCATCAGATTCTTCTCTTTCATTGACACAAATGTAGAGACAATGAGAAAGAGAGATATCCTAGATCTTGGAGAAGTCAAAACATTCAAGTAGTGGACAAGCCTGCACTAGTCATGTTTTTGGAAAAGCTGAAACCTTACAATGCTGAATTTCAAAATACTGAATTTTAAGCCATATACATGCACACTTACAACACCAACAATGAACTCTTTCCAAAACTTAAAAACTACTAACTTACCCTCTTAACAGAAACTGGACAGTATAAAACCAATCAGGTGGGGGGTTACACCCCCCACCTATATATATTAATTCCAGGATCACACTGCGAAAGGGAAAAGGGCATATATGTTTTACTTACCTTACAGTAGTGTACACACTGCCACTACTGTTAGGAGCATCTGCCATATTACTTTAGATACTTCCCATAAAAATGTAAAGAGACATACCCACATTTAGAGACATTATAACACAACTTTCTACACTACTATTGGTATTCTGACAGTTGGCATTTTAAGTTACAGTAATGTTTTTTTTTTATCACAAGCAAGTCACAGTTGAAGAGAAACACACATCAGATCTATGGCTTAAAATTCAGGATTTTGAAACTCAGCATTGAAAACTTTCAATATAATGAGACTCAGTCAAGTAAGTTTTCAGTATTTTGAAAATTAGGTATTGTGATCTCATGCAAATGATTTTCAGTATTTTGAGTTTTCTGAGTTTTCAGTCATGTGAAGTACACCTATCTCTTTGTGTGTATATATATATATATATATATATATATATATATATATATATATATTTAACATTTATCCATGGTTGGGTCTTTGTTTCCCACATTATTGTTGGTTTTGTCCAGAACGCTTGGACAGTGAAGCTAAAAGGTGTTTTGATGTGTTCATTGTAACATTTATGCCTTTCTAGAGGATGGGAAATTGTCTTAGACTGCAGTCACTAGGGAATGGGAGACATATGAATTTCTGAACTTGAATCTTGCAGAAAATGGTTGCTAATACAAAGCTTGATATTCTAGCATTTTTTTAAGTATATAAGAAAAACACAAAGTCTAGTCCTGATTTTAACTATTTGTCTCTGATTCTTGAGCTAAGAAGTCAAAAGTGTAGAGGTGCATTTTGATATGTTGCACTACAGTATTCCAACAGCAAAAAAAAATAGATACATTTCTGGGCCACTATTATGGTACATATCTGAGACATATAGTCCTACATGTTGCTTTAACTGATAATGAACTGTGAATGGGGGAGGGGGTACAGGGGCATAGGTCTTAACTGACCTTGATTTTTCCTCATATTTGTGATCTGTTCCCCATAAAGACATGTGGTTTTCTTGCAAAATGTCATGGACTGCAGTCACTAAATAATGGCAAATGTGTGAGTTTCAGACTTCATACACCTCAGAAGGTCCTGCCAATGCAACTCTATTATACTAGCAATTTTCTAAGTATATAAGCACAACATGTGAAAGATGTTCTTAGACTGAATCTTGAGCTAAGAGAATGGGAGGACATGTAGGCATAATGGATTGCACCTACTACTTTTCATAGCAGCAAGCTGAAATATATTAATTTGATTGTAAGCAAACTTTTGATGTCTACATAGACATATAAGGGGTTGTAATTGATGGCCACATGTGTGTGTCTATGGGTGTGCATGGATGTGCGTGAGTGTGCGTGGGTGTGCGTGTGTGTGCGTGTGCGTGCGTGTGTGTGTGAATAAGGTTGTAGGCTGTTAATGAGCTGCTTCCTGTAGTCTGGGGTTTGATTCCCTCTCCCTTTGTTTGTCTGCAACATGACTACTGGGCTAACCCTGGAAAGAGACACTGTTTTATATTAACAGGTGAGAGACAGATAAGTAACAGAATATTGGTATGGTTGGTAGGGGGGGCAGGTTGTCCCATTGCTTTACCTAAGACCCCATTTGATCATAATCCTGCTCTGACTGTCAGCTTAATTAAATGTACAGTGTTAATGGACAGGGAAGAAAGGCAGGGGCTGTTGTCTCTGGTAACATGTTTACCCTTATAAAAAGGCAACAGGGCAATATGTTGGTATAGCACTTTGTCAAAGACAGGCTGTGGAAGACATGTGTACACAGAGACAAAAAAAATCTCATTGACTAGATAGAAATCCAAACTGAGCTTGGGAACATAGTACACAATATAGTGGCAGTACTGCACCTAGCTCGTAATAGGATCATAGTATCATATGAGGCTACTAGGCTACTGACCCTAGGGCTCTTACAAGCTTAGCCAACTTTTACTGCTATTTCCACAATCAGCACCTATCATGCCTGTCCAGGAGGGGCATAGATGAGACCCCTTAGGTGAATTTAGGGTTACCCATCCAATCATCCAGATTATGTTTGAAGAGGGCCAATGAGGTGCTCTCCTTAACATGAAGCAAGAGTCTATTCCAAAGGTGTGGCAACCTCTGGGAGACAAATATGTCCCTCCAGCAGGTTCTATTAATGTCACATAGCAGGTTAAGACCATTAAAGTGAGTAACCCATATACCATTTGACTTATGGATATGCAGTATTTCCAAGAAAGCGGGGTCATAGATTGCCTTATATGCAAGGTGGGGATTGCCTCTGAGTAGTCTGTATGAAACAGAATAAAGTGACAGTGATTTCAGATGATCCTCATAGGACAGATGCCGAAGACCTTGAATTTTCTTTTTTTCTGTAGGCAATCCCCTTACTTATGAGATGAGCAATATAGAATGCCCTTCTTACCACTGTGGAGACACGGTAATCAAAGATAAAGTTGCTGTCAACTTGTGTGCCCAGGTCTCTCACCACTGAGTACATATTTATGGTGTTATTACTGATGTGGCAGTTAGGAGGAGCATCACTCTTACTGAAAGGGATGATAATACATTTTTTTTGCATTGAGTTAAAGGCCACAACATTGGCACCAGTCATTTGCTTATGTATGACCTTCTTGTAGGATGTTAACATTGTTTGGAGATTCTATGACTGCTCCCAGTTTGCAGTCATTAGAAAACTTTGTCAGTCACAGACCTTTAGTTTTAGGTTGCACTTCAGAGAAATAGATTCCAAACAGTAGAGGTCCTAAGACTGTTCCCCATGGAATACCACTGGTTATAGGTCTACTGTTGGAGATAGATTCCCCTATTTTGACTATATGGGTTCTATCAGTGAGCCAGTTAGTGACGCTTCTAATGATATAAGGGTTGATACCTAGCTGGGTGAGTTTGTCAATTATGCCTGAGTGGGGGATAGTGTCAAAGGTTTTGGCTAAGTCTAGGTAGGCTGTATGCACAGATTTTCCCTCATCAAGGACCTTTGTGACTGTCTTGAAGAAGTCCACCAGGTCTAACAGCTGGGATGAAACCAGTGCTTAGACTATGATTGAAAAGAGTACCCTATGGTGTTGCTAATTCTTGTTTGAGCCCATGTACGACACAGCTTGGGATGTTATCAGGTCCCATGGATGCTGTGTTTTTGACCTTAGAGACAGTGTTCACAACCTGCTCTTTAGAGATATGGGGTAGAAGACAGGTGGTGGGGATGTCTAAGGGTAAGAGTGGTAGGAGAAAGGGGAGTAAAGTTTTCACACAACCTGTTGGCTAACAGGTTAGCAATATCCACAGGCTCACTATATGTGGTATCATTAACTACTAGTTCGGCACAAATCTGAGCCTTTCCTTTAAGGTTACGGAAGTAACTAAAGAATGCCTTATGGTTGTCCTTAGTTGAGGAAGCTAGTTTGGATTTGTAGTTAGCTTTGGAGGACTTCACATGGAGTCTTATTTGCTTCTTTAAACTGAGGAGGGAGTGTTTCTAGTTTGGGGCTCACAAAGTCTTACTCTTAGACAGCAATGTCTTCCTCTTATTGTAAATCCTGTTAACGGCAGTTGTCCACCAGACAGATTTGCTCTTCCTTGAGGAGTTTCTTTTGGTCCTGCCAGGTATGGCCGAGTCAATGCAGTTGTTTAGATGTTTGTATAAAGCATTTGTGAAGAACTCTGCATAGGTGTCAGTTTCATCTGAGGGAGAAGGTGCAGTGAAGCTATTAATACCATCCCATATGAGGTCACAATCTGCTTTGGAGAACTTTTTACTTTAGTTTGTGCTATGGGGGGGAGGGGGTCGGTGTGATAATAACTTTGAATAAGACTGATTTATGGTCAAATCTCATCAGGGAAGACCTCCCAATGAGGTTGCTACAGTGGTGCCCTACATTAGTAAGCACCAGATCCAGGAGGTTGGCACCCCTTGTGAGGGTGTCATCTAGGTGTTCCAGGGCACTGGAGTTAATGAAGTTGAGGAACCTTTGGGCAAGTGAGTTTCTGCATGAGGAATTTTCCCAGTCAATGGATGGGTAGTTAAAGTCGCCCCAAACAATGGTGTTCAAAAGTATCTTGACAGGCTCAAGTAGATCAAAATAGAAAGACTGGGTGTCCTGATTCAGGAAGAGGGTCCTGTAGTTGGTAATGACTTGAATAGATGTCCTACCAACAGTTAATTGTACCTGGAGTATCTCCAGGGAATCATACTGTCTAACTAATCTGGAGGTATATTTATCTTTAATGAATATTGATACACTGCCTTCTTTAGTTTTCATGCCTTCAGTTTGTAGTCTGAACGCATGGAAGGAGGTGTAGCCTGATATGGCTGGGGTGCTCTCTACAACCTTGTAGCAGGTCTCCATGACTGTACAAATGTCAGTGTCTTCCAAAGTGAGGACTGCTTCTAGTGAATGCAGTTTCATGTTTAGGCTCCTAGCATTTAGCAGGAAAACCTTGAGGTTTTTCTTAGATGGAGTTCTTACACTGGGAATTTTGTCCTTGAGACACTGCCTAAAAAAGGCATTATTGGGGGGGGGGGTGGCAAGGGCTTTGGCCAGTAGCCAAAATCAGAGGGGTGACAGATGAAGACCATCTCTGGCAAAACATTGAGGTCTGTTGATTATGTCATCCCAGGCTGACAAATACTGTATCCCCTTGGAATGTCACCAGAAACTAAACCAATTATTGAAGTTAATCATTTTCTGTTTGTATTGAGGCATTATTCTAGGTAAAGGTAAAATACTGCTTAAGGCTAGGGAAATACCAGCCTGAGACAAATAGTCTGAGAGCTCAATCATGTCTCTCTTCATATAGTCCAGACAGGTACAGCTTAAGTCTTTCACACCAACATGGACTATGACAGAGTCATAACAGTACATGTTATTGAGTGACTTGAGTTTACATGTGATATGATGGATCCTGGCACCTGACAGATACCTGGCATTGACCTTCTCCTTATCCAGCCTGGTGAGATGGACATCTGTCTATCTCAGGATGGAATCACCTATGACTAATATGTTTGGTTTTGTGTTTTGCTATAAGGGCTTGACAGGTGAGACATTGGTATGTGAACTATTATGCATATTGCATTCTGCAGAGGCAGTATTATGTGTATCATGCTTGTGTTTATGTTTGGGAGGTTTATGATGTTTGGAAAGGATTTCTCTAAATTAAGGATTTGTAGAAGAAGTGGGAAGGGGGTAGTGCTTTTGATTAACCAAGCTCTCAGCTTAAAGGGGTTGAACTTGATGTCAATCACTTTATTCTATACCTTTGTCATCCCTTGCATCAGAGAAGATGAAATACCTACAGTTCTGAACAATACGTTTTTAGTCAGTAAGGACCCAGGAATAGTACTGGAGAGACCTAGAGGAACCAATACCTTGAAAAAAATAAACATTAAAAAGTTATATCCTTGAATTGAAATTGACAAATACTATTGTATAAATGATGAAATTATTATTTTTCATTTATCTTCATTCTATTAACCAGGACAGCGCTACAAGGCAAAACTTAAGTATCCAGGGAACTCATGGATAACAGCTCCCAGTATCGATATTTATAAAACACGGATCACAAGATCATTTCTTTGTTGATTGTAATTCTATCAATAGATAAATGGTACAAAGGGGTATATACAATATTCCTGCCAGGAACAAGGTGAATGAAAATAAATATAAAGACTGATATCTAATACAGAGATATACATAACAGGTTCATACAAAAGCTCTTAATGAGTTTAAGATATGAAAATGAAAAAAACATAAAATTCTAGCTTATTATTATGATAAAGCTGTAATAAGTATATAATTATGTGACATATCTATACAATCCATGTAATAACCCATAACATGATGTCATTATCACTGCTGCATGTTATATATCTGCTGTTAAATGCTGAAAAGCTTATTGAATAATTATTAAGGGATTTTATTTATTTTTTTTTTTTAGATCAAGTGGCAAAGGCATGCATAGTTTGGGAAATGGAACGCAGGATATGAATGATGTGCATCAGACTGGATGATGTTCCTTTTGCTAATGCTGGCCCTGATGTATGGATGGTTGAGTGAAAGTGAGGTCAAGAAATGTTATGTTGTCATAGTACAGTATAAACTGGATAAGACATTTCTGTTGATTTGTGATAGGATGTTATTTATAACATACTTAAACATAGTGTAATGTTAGTGAGTAGTTGACTTTATTATAAATAGATTTCAATAGCTTCATAAAGGTGTATACTCCAATGCCACTGAGGTCATCTACATGCCATATTATTACACTGTACAGCTAAATATCACAGTCCTGATATATCATTCTGTGACATCCCCACTCTGGGCCAGTAATCAAGGAGCCCGAATTCTCACTACTGGCACTGGAGAGGGATATTCACTTTGAAAAAAATGGACACACCCAGTATTTCCAAATGCAACTCTCTGCATCAAGTCTAATTTCCCTTAAGATCACACAGGACACACATTCAGTCCAGGGGCTGTTTTTTTTTTCTCTCTCTCTTTCCAGATTCCCAGTAAGACTACCCACTGGCACATCTGTAGGGTTGAGTCTTCAGCCAAGTGTCCAAGCCAAGTCCTCCAACACCCCTTCTGTGAAACCAGTGTTTCATGTCTCTGCTTCAAGCAGCTAACATGCACTCTTTGAGATTTGATTTGCACACACACATATACACATACTCACACACACACACACACACACACACACACACACACACACACACACACACACACACACACACACACACACACACACCTGAGAAAGGCTGGCACAGATTTACTAGTTATGCCATCTTCTGCCCAGATTATAAGGTAGTTACACTGCCAGCAGACACTACAAAGCCAGCTACTCAAAGGCTCTTACAAGGGTACCCAGTTATACTGAGTGAAATTAATATTAATATTAATACAAACATTAGTGTTTTGACAATATGGTAAGGCTTTCAGGAGTGGCCAGAGCTGTCACCAAATATATATAAGTACTCTCAGAGATTAAAATATTTTCTAAATGATCAGCCCCAATGAAAAGTTTAAGTATATTTAATAATAAACAATAAAAGAACATGAAAATACTAAATCCCTGGGATTTAGTAAACTTTTCCTGCACGGAGTGAACCATGTCCATGTCCACACAGCCCTAACAGCAGCGCGCTTTGCATATTCATAAAAGTATGCTACTGGTAAGGGCTGTACAGACACAAACAGTGAACGAGTGCAGTGAGAGTGTTCTAGCACTGCTCGCACAGTTAACACGCCCCCTGCTAAAAGTAATGTGGCATAGTTTTAGAGAATTTCTCTAATATTATGCAATATTTCAGTATCTGCAGATAATGAAATGAAATAAATGTATTTCAGTGTCAGCAGAGACTGAAATACATAGGGGAGCAGGAAAGCAATTCAGGGGTGTGTGACAGGTTCTGTGACACATCCTCCGCATTGTAAAAGTGCAGTACAGTACCTCACAACCTGTTAAAGCAGGAAATGTGGACAAAAGCACACATAATGGGGGGACTAAGCCCTTAAAATAGGGACACCATAAATATTGCTCTTACAAACTTAGAAAGTGAATAGAAAACATGTTACGTATTAGCACGAATTACTGAAGGATATAAGTCTGAAAGTCAAATGTATGCCATTATTTCCTGACTGCAGTCCATGTGGACAAAGGCACAAATAATGGGGGGGACAAAGTCCTAAAAATAGGGACACCTCATAAATATTGCTTCTACAAACTTAGAAGGTTGATAGAAATCAGGTTATGTATTAGCATGGATTTCCAAAGAATTGAAGTCTGAAAGTCAAATGTATGCCATTATTTCCTGACTGGAGTCCTCAATGACTTGTCAGAAAACCACAATACTCACCATGTAATATAACAATATAATAATATAATAATTATGCTTTTCCATACTAAGGAATGTTTAAGCATAGCTGAACGGGTGTGTGCATTATGGCCCTCCACTTAGCATTGCTTAAACATCCTATAGGAGGTAAATAAAAAAATACAACTGAAATTCCCCAACCGAGAGCGTGTAGTGCTTAGAGTCCCGGCTTTACATGCAGGCATTCACGGGATGAGTACCAATATTTTGTTTCAACTTAAATTATGTAGTAACTGTTTTTTGTCAACCAGAGTAGTGTAGCTGGTGTGAAATGGAAGTGTGAGTGCATATAACATGTGACACCACCCATGTATACACAAGTGTCCCATACAGTATAGTCACACCCCTTGCTAATGTAATAAAAGCACATAGAGGGATGTCATGTAAAGTAAATCATATAAATTGACTACATGAAGTCATTAATAATGAAAAACCACACAGCAGCAAAGGTAATACATGGATTCTTTATTTTCACCACAAGATCTGGTACCTCGGCCTCTCGCCTTCAAGGATACATACATCAAAATGAATTCTACATTTATACCAGGTCATAATCCCATCATTCACATATTGATTAATTATTTAATTATTTAATTATCCTATTACCCTTACATTTCTGAAGTAAATATTTAAGTATTAAATGTTTGTATTATGATAGCTTAAAAGTGAATGGGTCACTTTAAAAGAGTTAAGGTAATAGGATATTTTAAGAAATGTAAGGATAACAGGATAATTAAATAATTAATCAATATGTGAATGATGGGATTATGACCTGGTATAAATGTAGAATTCATTTTGATGCATGCATCCTTGCAGGTGAGAGGCCGAGGTACCAGATCTTGTCGTGAAAGTAAAGAATCCATTTATTACCTTGGCTGCTGTGTGTTTTTTCATTATTTTTGGTGTCAAAAGTGTTTTCCATGAAGTCATTATTCTGATATTTTCTAAAAATGAAAAGTGAGCAATGGTTTTCAATACTCATCTATGCTTACTAGGTTGAAGCTTTGCTTAGACTTGAATGCTAAGCGCAGGTAGCTCAGCTAAGCTGATTTGTGAACTGTTAAGCAGTGCTCAGCAATTACCCCTTTAAGCACTGTTCAACTCAGCTTAGCGAATTTGCACACTGCTTAGCTGAGCTTAACACATTCAAACTGGTCCAATGACAGCAAACAGTGGGAATATCACCCTATTTAAATGGCTAAGGTGGGAATACAGCCAGAATCTGTTATAGTTCATCTGTGCAGGTACTATGGCTGGAGTAGGTGAAGGAGTATGCTTTTGGGCACAGAGCTGGAGCATTCAGGAGTCCAGAGTCATGGCTGGACTCCTTGTAGAAAACTATGAGGAGAAACTGCTGCAGGACCAGTACCAGGGCTCAAAATACAAAACGGAGGCCTGTGACTGTCTTACACATGATCTCACCAGTGCTACTGGCATCCCCTGGACTGGTGAGCAGGTACGGCACCACTCTGTTGACCTACAGTGGAGGAAGGGGGCACTCTTGGCCCAGTGGATCCAAGATGCACGGGCACAGAATGCTCCAGTAGTGAGTAAGTATCACTAGCAAGTAGTTTATAGCATATACTATCCTGAGAATGTGATAGACGGGTATGCATAATGTTTGTTTTTCTCCCCTACAGCTGCAGCAGAGAGGGCTAGTAACGTAGAAGCCCATGTCGACATACTGCTGAGGCTGCACCGACAGGCTGGTGAGTACAAATCTATCTTGCAGTATATTGTTCAAATAGCTAAGAAGGAGTACATTGCTTACTGCTAGTAGATATACTGTTACTGTGTGAACTGAATAAATAAAAAAGTTTGACTGACTAATATTGAGGTGCAATAAAGATCCTTACAAAAAACTGTTGTGTTTGTTCTGGTATGTTGTTGTAGACATATAGAATGTATACAGGATCTTCACAGCAACTATGGCTGTGACAGCATACGTTAACTGAGGCTGTTCTGTGAACCAGCTGTTAAGAAAAACTGTAGATGGCAGACCTGTAAAACAAGATATAACTGAAATATGAAATATATACTGCACTATGTTCTGAACCCTGAATAGTAATGTGTAAAGTTTCAAAGTGTGTTTCATCCAGCATTACCTTGTGTTAACCTTTGCTCTCCAGATTGTAGTAATCCAAAGGATTAATGCACAGTACAATAACTATCTGTCATGCATGCATCACAGGATTACAAGTTCAGATTGTCTAACAAAGAGACTATTAGGCAGAAACCGGTGAAGCACGAAGTGCCAGTTCCCCAGTAGCTCAGTGTGATGAGAAATAGCATAGTTGTTAATTTTCCACACCCAGACATGGTTTGAATCCAGGGAGTGATGCTAAGATGTGTGCATATCTGCACACAAGGAATCAGGAATAAATGTAAAAACAGTCAGGTAATGTTAACAGGTATTTTTTTCCACAGGTTTTGCAGGTAAGGAAATGTTGGTAGTAGCTGTATGAAGGGTATACTAATAAACCATGCCAAACTGTTCAATTGTCCAATCACATGACAACAAATTACAGCAGGATAGGTACATACAACATGCACTCTTCCCGATATGTATCTCAAGTGTCACGCTGTCATGGTTAGTGGTCACTGCTGCCAATATCCCTGGACACAGATAGAAAACCAGTTGAAGTATGTCTATAGCTCAATCACATAACAGCAATTCAGGGTACCCCTATGTGCCATATATGTAACCTTGACATGTATTAGTCCCCATTAGTCATGTACCCAGAGCTGTCACAGTTTGCCACCTACCAGTCCAACCTGACAGTTTAATAGGTATGTTTGTGCTATGGAAGCTATGGGCCATAGGCAGATGTAAAGTGAGGGCAGACCCATAGAGTATTGAGCAGTACTGTTGTGGAAAATAAAAACATAAACAGTTATTAATGGACTTTTTGTCTCTCTCTCCATCCCTCATGTGGATCAATACTATAATTCAAATACTATGGGTATGTTTTTCTCCAAACCTAATTTTGGGATTTGTGTTCTATTATTGTTCATATATTTGATTGGTTCCATGTTAAGATACCTTGTTCAAATACCATTTTTGCTGGCCTGTTGCCATCAGTGTTACTGGCATGCTGTTATGATCATACTGTTGTTCCATTTATGCATGTGTTTGTTTTGCTATGCAACTGTTTCAAATCTGTTTTATGGGGTTAATTGGAACACCCATGCATGCTGTTATAACTAATCTTGAAATGTGTCAATCATGACTAACCAACATATTTTTAAAACCTCAACACCATAGCACATTTGGGAAGACAGATCCTGGCGAATCTGCCTGTCCTGCCTCATCTGGCTGTGGCATCAAGCCTGCACGTCTGGGACCGAACCCGGGAAATTCTTCATCTGCTGGTTCTGAACCACCTTCAGGTGGAACCACCTCAGAGTACGGCCCCCCCCCCGGAGCAGGCACGGAGAGTAGCCTGTCACTTACAGTCAGTTCCAGGGTTTGATGCGCAGTTCCATCTGAGTAGAGTTGGGTGGGCAGCTGCACCAGATTGAGGAACTCCTGGTGCAACTCGAGGAGCAGGCCCCCCCCTCCTGTTCAGCACCCAGCACAGCCACCTTCAAGGCCATGAAGGAACACCGATGACTGCCCATGGGTGAGGACCTCAGTCCCACTGTATCCATTTGGGGACTCATGGGCTTTGGATTCCCAACCACCCTCTCTGTCAAAGGTGTTTACCCCCATATGTGTCATATACTGCCCCTGTCTGCTGTTTTGTCTGTCTTGTCTGTCTGCAAATGCTACCTATCCTGCCAAATCTACCTCCCCAAACATACCTACATCCCACTCTCACCTTAAAAAAAGGGGCATCTGTCCCACAAAAAAAATGTCCCATACATAGCTCTATATTTCACCCCCTATGTACAATGAAACTAATCAATCAAGCCGCAGATTACTCTGCAAATGTCTGTCATCAACACCCCTCCATGTGGGATGTGAGGCTGTAAATTCTAAATTCTACACGTTTAATTCACAGCTGTTGCTGCCAAAGAAATGTAGAGCTATGGTTTCCCTACACCCTGCACATCCCTAGCTCCTTTTCATAATGTTTTATCCTCTGCTTGCCCCCATTTCACCACTTTCCTATCACCCTTTTTTATTTTCTTTAAAGAAAGTTAGCATGGCTGTAAGCAGCAGTAAGCGGTGCTAAGCAAAGCTAAGAGAACTTAACCATCTGTTAGCAATGCTTAGCTCTGCACAAAACAGCACAAACCCGCTTACACCTGCTTAAAAGTGCCTTAATCATTTTGTCTCCATCAGCCCTTGTTCTGCCCAGCAACAAAATAATCAGCCCTGCCAAGTCTTGAACCCAGGATGCTGTACACTACAGTTACAGCAATGTACCACTACACCATCTGAGCTGTGGAAATTTGCAATACGTTTACAAACATATCAGTCGTTCTGGTCATTTAACATTAATGAAAAAAGTAATCACTTTTAAGTCTGGAACCCAGGATCCTGTGTACAATAATGACAACAAAATACCTCTCCACCATCCCTGTAGGAATTTGTAATATCATGCACAACAGTCATTCAACATAAGGGGGAATTATATATAGTACTGTTTTATATATATATATATATATATATATATATATATATATATATATGTATATATATATATATATATATATATATATATATATATATATATATATATATATATATATATATATATACGTGTGTGTGTGTGTGTGTGTGTATATATATATATATATATATATATATATATATATACACACACACACACACACACACACACACACACACACATATATCTATATATTTATATATATATATATATATATATATATATATATATATATATATATATATATACATACACACATATATATATCTATATATATATATATCTATATATATATATATATATATATGGGTCTACGACTAATGACCGAAACGACGATTCCCCGACAGGATATTCACCGACGCGAGATGACCGACAGGTAAGTTTACCGACAGGGTTATTTGCCGACAGCGGAAAGACCGACAAGCGAATGTGCGATCGCGACCCGGTAAGTGTGCGATGGTGACGGAGTTAGGAGCGGTCAGGTAAGTGCTCGAGATTGTGGGATGTCGGGTTAGGCTGTGGGAAAGGTGAGTGTGTGCTTGTGTCGGAGGTATGGTTCGGGTAAGGTAAGTGTGTGTTAGTGAGGGACTGTAGTTTAGGGACGGGTTAAGTGAGTTAGGGTTAGGGTGCAGGTAGGTGATGTGTGCGTTAGTGTCGGAGCTTGGGCTAGGGGTGGGTTAAGTGAGTTAGGGTTAGTGTGCAGGTAGGTGATGTGTGCGTTAGTGTCGGAGCTTGGGCTAGGGGTGGGTTAATTGAGTTAGGGTTAGGGTGCAGGTAGGTGATGTGTGCGTTAGTGTCGGAGCTTGGGCTAGGGGTGGGTTAAGTGAGTTAGGGTTAGGGTGCAGGTAGGTGATGTGTGCGATAGTGTCGGACCTTAGGGTTAGGGTTTGGGTCAGGGCTAGTGTGTATGCTATGTAGTGTAGTGTGTTGTTTACTTTCCGTGTGTCGGTGTACTGATGTTCGGTGTTTTGCGTTGTCGGGTTTGTGTGATGTCGGTCATTTGGTGTCGGTGAGTTTTGTGTCGGGGAATCGTCGTGTCGGTGTTTAGTAGTAGACCCATATATATATATATATATATATATATATATATATATATATATATATATATATATATATATATATATATATATACCCAAACTCTTACTGCAACACATCAGCAAAAAGCCCAAGAAACGGGGGGATTAAAGGCAAACAATAGTGGCATCTTTGAAATATGGCTGTCATATGCATAGAAGTCTGCTAGAGTCACATGGCGTGCTTTAACATACAATGCTAGATAGATTTCAGGTCTGAAATACAAATTAATGTCATTATGTACTGATGGCAATGCTCACATCATCCCAGTGATTTCTCTGAAACCCACAACTGTCGTGGCCAGTAGACAGAACATATGAGACACATATCAGGTCAGTGTCTAGACATCTGGACAGTGGAGAGGTATAACCACAGTCATGTAACAGATTGGAAAACCCTGTGACAGCTGCCAACCATGTCACCCAGCACCTTCTGAACTACAGCAAGACCAACACAACACAAAATCAGCTCTGGGCAATTGCCCATGTATATCTAAATATATCATGCACAACAGGGATGGAACTGTTGGGAAAAGCAGATAGTGGTGCATAAATGTCCACCCACAACCATTTGCACCACATTCACAGCAACATACCAGTACCCCAGATGAACGCTAGAGTAGAACGACTGTTTGAACGAACATATCCTGATTCCCAGTCACACACTACACTGACATATACTGGCCCAAATCACAGTGTACTGGGAATCCTGAGGTGTTATGGGACATTTGTCATTCTGCTTCTTACAAACACATGCACATGATAGACCACTAGCAGCTATAGTAGCATGCACAGTCAGACAGAAAAAGGATCTGTGAAACTCACATCTGCTACTTTCCCTACTCAGCCAAATAAACATCTACACACAACACTGCTACACAATCTTGGAAGTCACTTCACAATGGCCAGACATACATAACTCCCATATGTACAGATTTCCACAGAATGTCCAGTGTTTGAGACCATAGTAATAGCCACTGCTGCAAAACACTTCCAGGAGTCTGCTAAGTCAATGGGATTATACCTTGAGTCCAGTCACTAAATAATGATATCACATACCTCTGACCTTCTTACTGCAATACATCTGGACAAAGCATGACATACTTGGGAGGCAGGGGTCTGGAAAGAGGACCATATCTCACATAATGGGGTTACAAATTGAAACAGTTGCCAGTGTCACAGGCTTTGTTGTAACATAACATCCCTGAAGGATATGATGTCTGAAACACCAATGGATGTCAACAGTGACTGACTACAATCCTCACATTATCGTACTGCTTCCACAAAAATAGATGTTGTCTGAGAAACAGACCAAACATAACAGGCAAACCTCTGGGCAGTCTGTGGACATTAGGACAGTGGAGAGGAATGTCAGAGACATATCACTGTCAGACATAACGTCATGCAGAAAATAAATGTCCTGATGAACCCTGTAAAATGAACAGCCCTCTATGTGTATAACAGCACTACTGACTTACAATCTGAACCCGATTCTGGAGCCTTGTTCCCCATGTTGTTTGGCTGTCTGCACATGTCCTCTACTGGCTGTCTGCACATGTCCTCTACTGAGAGGTATTCCCACCTACAGTCTATGAAGCTGTAGCCCCCACACCACCATAATGTCCTCCACGCTAGCAAGGAAAAGGGGCAAGGCACACATGAAGGATGTAATTATAGCACTGTGTTGCTAAGGCATTGGCAAATGGGAAGACAACACATCTGCTCTGGATGCAAGTAACAAGTGGGAGACACCAATTGGTGTACAGGCCATCAACTGCTCATAAGCAGTACATACAAAAGGCAAGCTGCTGCCTATGCAACACAGGTCACAACCCATCTACACAAAGACAGACTGTGACTACACAAGCCTATTTTCATTGTTGTGAGGAAACTCCTGAGCACTATAACAGGTATGTCAATCATGAAAGCTTGTAATGGAATGCAGAAGGGGGGATGAAATAATGTCAAGTGGGACATTTAACACTAGGCCACAACAAGACCTACTGGACTTACATGCTGCTGTCATAGGTTCATAGGTTCATAGGTAAGTAGGTACTAGGCTATCAGCCCAAGGGTCGAAGTAAGCCTAGGCAACAATGTTCTCTGGCTTATGCCACCAAAGAAAGTTATTTTCCTGTGTCCCTGATTAGCAGAGCCACAGACGTGATCCCTGGGGTGTATTTCCTATTTCTCATCCACTCATCAAGATTTTTCTTGGAGAGTGCTAATGAGGAACTTTGCTTGACATAGATGGGTAGCGTGTTCCAGAGCATAGGAAGTCTCTGGGACAGGAATCTATCCCTCCAGCATGTCCAGTTTATTGTGCTGACAAGGTTTAGGTCCCTAGAGTATAGAGCTTGGAGAGATTGGGATTTCTTTAGGTGTAGTATGTCCAACAGCTCTGGGTTTGACATAGCTTTATATGTTAGGCAGAGATCACCTCAGAGTAGGCGATATGCTGTGGAGTAAAGCTGGAGCTTTTTGACACAGACAGTGTAGGGCATCTGTTTGAGGCCTGTAATCCTCTTTATGAGGTATGCCTGTGGCCTTTCCAGCTGCTGCAGATGTCTTGTGAGGTACATTCCAAATGGGGCATTGTACTCTATAATGGGTCTAATAAGTGTCGAGTAGAGAGGAACAATTACCTCTTTTTTCCTGGATGAGAACCCTTTTGTGATGACATGCACCACGTAGAAGGATTTCCTGACTATGGGTGCAATGTAATTATTAAAGGAGAGACTTCTGTCCACCTGGGTCCCAAGGTCTCTTATCACACATTTGGCATTAAGTAGACTGCCACTTATGTGTTAGTTCATGGGTACAGAGTTTTCACCAAAGGTGATAACAATGCACTTTTTGGCATTGAGCTTGAGGCCATGGCTCTGACACCAGGCATCTGTCTCAGTGAGGCCCTTCTGCAGGATGTCCACATCATTTGGGGATTCAACTATGGCTCCTAGTTTGCTGTCATCTGAGATATTCATTAGCCAAAGGCTTTCTGTGTTAGCCTGTACTTCAGAGAAGTAGATACAAAACAGGAGAGGTCCCAGGACTGAACCCTGTGGTACTCCACTTCTCACTGGTTTTAAGTCAGATTTGGAGTCTGCAACTTCTACAGTGTGGGTTCTTTCAGTGAGCCAGTTGGCAACCCATCTTGTGACATAGGGATTTATACTTAGTTTGGTGAATTTAGCTATAATTCCAAAATGGGGGATTGTGTCAAAAGCCTTGTCGAGGTCAAGATAGGCTGTGTGAACCATCTTACCCTCGCCTATTGCTTTTCTGACTGCCTCAAAGAAAGCAATCAGGTTCATCAGGCATGATCTGCCTTTCACAAATCCAAACTGGGTGGGGTCCAGAGTTTGGATGTTACCAATGTCTTTGTTTATGAGTTCTATGATGATACGTTCCATGGTTTTTCAGACCAGGCTCATCAGGCTAATAGGGCGATAGTTCCTGGGATCAGTGGTGGCAACTGTTGCTGTGTGCCATTCAGTAGGCACAAAGCCTGGCTTGAGGCTATGATTGAACATGGTGCTTAGGTGGGGAGCCAGTCCATTCCGAAGTTTGTGTAAAACACAATCCTGGGATGTTGTCCGGTCCCATGGATGCTGTGTTTTTGGCTTTAGAGAGTGCAGCTTTTACTTGCATAGTTGTGATTACAGGGGCTCACATTTTTCCTGTATAGACATGGGCCCTTTAGGGGGTGAGAGGGGGGGGTAAAGATAGCACTGAACCTATCTGCCAGGATGTTGGCAATATCAGTTGGTTCTGTAATGTTCATGCCGTTGTGCTGTAACTCAGACCAGATCTGTGTATTGCCATTGATTTTTGACATAGCTATAGAATGCTTTGTGGTTGTCCCTAGAATCAGTGGCAATTTTGTTTTCATAGCTAGCTTTGGAGGATCTTATAAGGGATCTCAGCTTCTTACTGAAGCTGAACAGGGATCTCCTCCACTCATGGGATTTTACTCTCTTTTGCAACAGTTTCTTCCTTCTTTTGTAGAATTTGTTTGTGGCAGGGGACCACCAGATTGGCTTCCTTTTTTTGGAGGATAGCGTCTTGGTTGTGTTTCGGATAGCATGATCCATGCACTCATGTAAGTGCTTATAGAGTGCATTTGTGTAGAATTCAGCAGTCATAACTGTATTGACCATCTGTATGGGTGTCATGAAATTTTCCACTTCTGTATTAAGAAGCATGAAGTTGGCTTTGGAGAAATTTTTTACTGTGGATTCCTTAATGGGGGGTGGGGACGTTATGTGGATATATATGGTGATTAGCTTATGGTCAGATCTGATCAACGAGGAGTTGACTTCAGGTGTGGAACACCGGTCACTCATGCTGGTAATGACTAGGTCTAGGATATTTTTGCCCCTGGTGGGGGTGTGGATATGTTGATCCAGGGCATTGGAATTTATGAATTCCTGGAAGAGTTGAGTGAAGGAGTTGGTACACGAGTAGTTTTCTCCATTATTAGGGTGCTTGGTTGAACCCTAATATTTTCCAGTTTATCAAGAAAAGCGGTGTGGGAATCCTGGGGCATTGTGGGGGATCTGTAGCAAGCTATAATTTGGATTGCAGTTTTGCCCAGAGTTAGTTGCACTTGGATAACCTCGGATGCATTATGCTGAGCAACTAGCCTGGGGGTGTGGATATCCTTAATGAATATGGACACACCTCCGCCTTTGGTGTTCTGGTCCAGGTTAGGTGGCCAAAAAGTGTGGTATGAGTTATAGCCTGGAAATGCAGAAGTGCTCTCTGGAGCTTTGAACCAGGTCTCAGTCACTGCACAGATGTCGATGTTCTCCATTTTAAGGAGTGCCTCGAGGGAGTGCATTTTGAGATTTAGACTTCTAGCACTGAGTAGCATTACCCTCAGTTTTTGCTTGCCTGTTCCTGTTACGGTGGTGAATTTGTCATTTGAACCTTTCCTAAAAAAGGCACTATAGGTGTGGCAAGAGCCTTAGCCAGTATCCAGAATCCCAGAGGTGACAGGTGCAGGCCATCTCTGGCAAAGCATCGTGGTCTGTCGACTATGTCATCCCAGGTAGACAGATACTGGATCCCCTTCGAATGACACCAGAAGCTTAGCCAATTGTTGAAGTCATTCATTTTCTCCTTGTACTGCAGTATCATTCTGGACGATGGCAGGATGCTACTCAGGGCTAGGGTCATACTTGCCTGGGCTACAAAATCAGAGAGCTCTTCCATGTCTCTTCATGTAGTCCAGGGAGGTACATCTCAGGTCATTCACCCCAACATGGACAATGACAGAGTCTCATTTGTACTTGTTGTGGAGTGACCTGAGCGCATTGCTTATGTGGCAGATCCTGGCACCTGACAGGCACCTGACAGTAACCTTTTCCTTGTTTAGCTTAGTGAGTGGGACATCAGTGTGCCTGACTATAGACTCACCTTTGACTAGTGTGTTGGGTACGTTGTTTTGCTTTATGGGCTGTTGTTGAGTGGCACACTGAGTCTGTGGGCTATGTGTCATTTGGGTTGTGTTTGGGGGTGGAGGTTGCTTGTGTTTCTGCTTTGCATGTCTCTGTTGCTTGAGCAGATTATTATTGAGAGCCTCCGTGAATGTTTTTGTGTTTCTATGTGTGGATTTTGGTGGTGTAGGTTTAGTGGGACTATGTGATGAGTGTGGTGTGGTACAAGTGTTTACCATCTCCTTTTGACTGTCAAGTTCAGTGTTGGTTGGAGAGAGCTTTACCTCCAGTTTGGCTAGATAAGTGCATCTCTCACAGGTTGTAGTGTTGCGTGGTAGGAGGAGAGGTTTGTCTGTGTACATGAGGCAATTGCTATATTGCCCCAAGATGCCCAGATTCATCAGACAGACAGGAGAGAACACTGGGAGCTGACTCTTGGACATGCCTGAATAAAAAAATATTTTCCTCTATACAAGTGAGGGAAGTGTCCAGCACCTATAGCCCTTTTCGCTTGCACTGCCTGCATTGACATGGAGCACATCTCTGGCCTCTGAGTCACCCCAGCAAAGGTCAGCTCATGTATGACTATTAATGGAGTCTCTGTTGTCTAATACTGAGTGTGTCACTGGTAGGCCACCTTCCTGGGATATTGTAATAATTCATATGTCACCTGTGAATGCTACTCTGATACATATGCTTGTCTTACAAATGTAGGAGTTGTACATATGGTATGTGCATACTACATGACAGGTGCCGATTTGTGTGTTGAACTGTATGTAATATACTGAGCCTGTACCTGACAACTTTCCAGAATTTTGCAGACTGACCACATGTCTGCCTCATATATGTAGTCAATGCCGCAGATAGTTGCGTATTGTCTGGCACATCACTGGCAACCCATTAAAGACTGAAGTCATAACAGATTAGCATATATGTGATTGTCAGATGTCATATCCTCCAGAGTACACCTGTGAATGTGACATTGTCTTTGCTGGCAACTAAACGTGTTTCAGCTAGATTCATAAAGTGACACTACTTACTGGCCTTTACCCACCACTGATGTGTGCCTTTGTGTAGATGTCTTGCTCTAACAGGAGCTAGGTGTCTCACCAAGAAACCCATGTCAATGCAAGCTTATGTCATCCTGTAGGATGCTGACATTTGTGCAGTCATTGACACCTGCTTTCTAGCTGTGGAGAGCACACCAAACTTGCCAGGTCACTCATCCCATCATACATTTAAACCCCAAATGGAGCCCCACAAAGCCACAGGAGGTGGAGTATTGAACATTAGCATGCACAAACACACCTCCAGGCTGGCCAAACAGTATGATGCAAGGGTGACATCCCAAGTGCAGTTAACAGTTGACAAAACACCTACTTAAATCATACAGGTGTCCATCCATGACCATGGACACCCACCACACCGATTGGGACCTGCTGGAATCTGTCAGGATTCAATCACCTACCCTGCTCCTGGGTGACTTCAAATACCCAAACATAGTGTGCATGACCTATGCCACCTGAACATAAATGCACATAGATTCCTCAGCTTTGTCAGTGGCAATGCAGTGGATCAGTAGGTCAGCACTCCTATGGCTAGTGGAAATCTCATGTACTTAGTCCTAACCAACATGAGTAACCACTGTGCAACTCCTACAGTGCCATCCGCCTTGGTAATATCTGGCCACATAGCAATCACTGTTCAGGTCACCATCTTGCCTGCCCCCCCTTTACACTGTCAAACAGAATGAACTGTACACAAATGACTATAAATCCCCTCAGAACAGGTAGAAGTAGCTGTACAGCCAATGTCCATTTGTTGGAACTAGCAGCAGTGTCCAGCCTCACACCACAATACTATGTAGACACCTACATAAATGTATGGACTCAGCAGTTCCTGAATAGGCAATATCATCTCCCACAAGGTAGGGTAAATGCCTGTGGTGGACAGCAGCAAAACATAAATACCATAATAGGTGGAAAAAATTGCTGGATGGGTCAAAAAGGAACAGGTGTGTGATTGTAAGCAATGTCACTTTGGTCTGTGCAAGCAAATAAGGGCACAGGTGATGTTTCCTAAGGCTGTCTTTGAGTGCAAATTGGACACATCCACCAAGGCAAATCACTAGGCCTTCCACACATGTGTCTCCAGTTCTAGAGAGAACACACAGATCTGCTCTGTAGTGGTGGTCAATAACACCACATGCACATATGGCATAGATACAGGCAACTGGCTGCAGGCATGTGAAGTGTAAACACCACCTCACTGTCCCCCAGTGGTACACATGTGCATGTACAGCACCTGCCTCTCTCCCCTCCTCATCAGGAAGCAGGTCTGTAATTACCCTCTCAAAGTCAAATGACAGAGGTCTCCATAGGCATGATACCATCCCTGGCTGTATCCCACATGAACACAGGCATGGGCTCTCAGATCCATTCTGCACTGTAGTCAATCACAGCCTGAGCACCGGTGACATCCCATCTGCACAGAGGACAGCCACTGTTATCCTTATAAACAGAGGTGGAGCAATCCACCAACCCAGCCAATATTATGCACATTAGCCTAACTAGCCTGCTCTGAAAGGGTATGGAAGGCATAGAAGGCAATATCAAGGACATTGACAACATCAAAATGCCTGGGCCCACACACCATGGTATTGTCAAAGGGAAGCCCGGCCTGTTAAATCTGATTGACCTTTCTGCAGTGGTCAACAAACATAGGGATGAGGGAAAGATGGGGAACAATGTCTACCTTCACCTAGCTCAAACGTCTCACACTAAACCCCAGGTGGACAGGATACATACGGCTACACAGATAGGCACCAACCTGTAGGTTACCAGATGGTTAGCTAACTGACCCAATGATAGTACTCACTCAGTCAAAGTAGTAGAACCCACCTCTAATAGTTGATTTATCCACAACAGTTTTCCCCTAGGATTGGTCTGGGGACCTCTACTGTTTGAGATTTATGTATCCGAGGTACAGGACAAAAGCAGTGCTTGTGGCTGACCAGGTGTATGGATGCTTGCAAGCTGCCCACTGTCTTACATTCCCCTACTGATGTGATCATCACCCAAGAGGCACTCACCCAATTACTGACTGGTACAAGAAGCATTACTGAAAACAGAATGCCAGGAGAGACATCATTCCCCTTGCACTGGCAGATGTCATTCACACTAAGTATGACAGTAATAATGTACTTAGCATGCAATCAGGTGTGAGGCAACTTATGCACTGAGGTTGGTAGCAACCTGACAGTTTCCTACCATGTGGGCACCATTGTACGGAAGGCCGTCTACATGGCCCACCTCAAAAATATGGGCATGTCATAGATAGGCCATAGGTAGATGTAAAGTGAAGCAAGACCTCTACAGTATTGAGCAGTACAAAAGTGCAGTTGTTATTGTACTTTTATTTTCTCCCTCGCACCCCTCATATGCATCAGTAATTATTGGTCATATAGTACGGGTATGTTTTTACCAAACCTAATGTTGGGAGATGTGTTCCATTATTGTTTATATAATTAATTACTTGCATGTTAACATATGTTGTTCAAATACCATTGTTGGTGGCCTGTTGCTGTCATTTTTACTGGCATGCTGTTAAAAGGCTTACTGTTGTTCCAGTTATGGATGTGTTCGGTTTGCTATGTGAGTGTTTCACATCTGTTGTTTTGGGTTAATTTGAACACCCATGCATGCCTTTAAAAGTAATCTTGAAATGTTTTGTTCATGACTAAGCAATATATCTTGGAAAGCTTCAACACCATAGCACATTTGGGTAGGCCGATCCCAGTAGATCCACCTGTCCCACCCAAGGGCGCCCGCAGGCAGGTGCAAGGGGGTGCACTTGCACCCCCCTGGAATCCACTGACAAGTTAATCTTCTCATTTAAAAAAAAAAAGTTTTTTTTAGGACGTTCTTCTTTAAGAAGCCCAGTCGCAGGCGTGCTGACATCATCGCGTGCAGTTTGCAAGCGGAAACTAAAATCAACAGTTTAGAGGATGCTGTCTGTGATATCATCGTGCGGGAACTGAAACGGTTTACAGGACTTTACTGAAGATGGGGCCCTTCCCTTTGTTAGCGAGCGGGAACTGAAACCGGCGGAAGATGGGACGCTTTAGTGGAGCGGGAACTGAAACGGGCAGCTTTAGTAAGGTAGGGTGTGTGTGTGTGTGTGTGTGTGTGTGTGTGTGTGTGTGTGTGTGTGTGTGTGTGTGTGTGTGTGTGTGTGTAGTACCATGCCTGCATGCTTGAATGTATGCATGTGTGAAATGTACATATATTCTGTAGTACCATTTCTCCACAGTTTATTGCACATATTCTGGTTAGTAAAAAAAAAAATAATTAAAGTGAGGTTTACAATTCAAGGGTCCAGCAACTAGCTGTTATCACACTATATAGCTTGCATCAGCCCTTCCACATTCCGAATCAAGTTTTTGTAAAGGTCTGCCTGGATAATGTGAAGGAATACAGATATTCTTGACTTAAAGAAACAAATATGTTGAGATTTTGTGCAGAGTGGACTGAAAAGTGCCCAAATAATGATGCTGAAAATGTGTTGCATAGATTATGATGCTGCAGTAAAGTTATTCTTTCAGTTTTAGTTTGTCCTAAGGTTATCAGTGCAGCTGCTGCTGTGATGAACTTGCAATTGCATTTGTTTTATTATGTCAGGGGGTTATGCTTATAATTTTTTGCTGATATTTCCTCATTATAATCTTGTAAATGTGATTTTTCCCTCCTGACAAATTGTTTAGTATTCCTGTTTCAATTGCTAATGCTGATTTACAGGGTAATGTACTGCTACAACAACTCTTTGTCCTGCAGTCTGTTTTCTGGCTAGGCTGCCTTCTCTGCATATTTGCTCTGTGTTTGTTTACTTTAGTCTACTTTAACCTCCATTATATTCCCATATCTAACATCCAGGTAGGTGACTTTGTGATGTTCCAGACTGTGCCTAGGGTGTATGTCCGTGTGTGTGTCCGTGTGTGTGCGTGTGTGTGTCAGTCCCTGTGCTGGATTTAGCCATGGCTTCTTGTTCCAGGGCACCAGGAGAACTAGGTACAGCACTGCTCTCATGAGTAGGCTAAGGTTACAATGATTTATGTGGGGTTTGACTAAGTGATGCTTAGTATCAAGACCCATGGAACTGTTGCTTCTGGTTTTGGCAAAGGCTGGTATAACCTGAATACAGTTAATTTTGTTGGGGAGGGATGTATTTTGGGATAGGGAGTACATTTATTTGTAAAGCTGAAGCAGAATGTTTCCATGAGTATACAAGCAGTGGATACAGGGTCAGTGTCTTCCTATTCATCATGTGTACATCATCATCCTCTGAGCCCTGCATGCTAAACGTTCATCATCTTCATCAATTCAAAGATGACTTTATGACAACAGCTTTCACTTAAAAACATGGGATGGCAAGTACGAATCAGGAGTTTGTTATAGAGTTACTTATCTGGATAAACTAGTTAGGCACATCTGTCCCTTTTCAGGTTCACTAGCTGGTTAAGTGTCTTGTTCAGAGCAGTCAAATGGAAACTGACAGAATCAAACTCAGGACCACAGGATGAAACATATTTATCAACCCATAGCCTTAATCCTCTACGCTAAACTTCAAATGAATTTTACTTATTTGTTACCTGAAGTCTAATTTAAAAAATGCTTCCATGTTGAGTGTTTATGATAAAGTAAGTGACTAAAGTCGTCACATTTTGAGCTGCATCATGAGTTGCATTTCTTAGGAAGTCCATACTTGCTAAAAATGGACAGTAATTTACACCTCAGCTGCTCTGATGAGAGAAAATGTGTAAAGCTATGTCTGTATATTAGTAAATATGTGCTATTTTTTCTCCCATGTCCTTGTCATGAGTATAGGATATATGTATATGTACATCATTATATGGATCTACTTTGATACATCGAAAAACCACTTAATCGAAACTCACTTTCCCATTCCCAGTTCAGCAAAACTTCGCTTTAATGAAAGCACAGATGTCTGACATCCTTTGCCTGAGAAAAGAGCCACTTGGCCACCATTGTGAACTTTGCCCTTTCTGCAATGAAGTGCGATCTCAGAATTGAATATTTTATTGGGGTTGAACCCCTCCCACTTTGGTAGGTTTAGTTTTGGTCCATGTGGGTTTTTTTGTCATGGTGGCCAAGTGGTTCCTTTCTCAGGGAAAGGATGCCGGCAGTCAGTGCTTTCCTTAAAGTGAGGTTTGTCTGAACTGGGAATGCGATTAAGTGGTTTATCAATGGATCAAAGTAGATTCCATTAAATATGTGTATTTACTACTAAATGCATGATAGCTATGTCTTTTCTTGCTATTTTTTAATACTACTACCTAAGAAAGGAACTAACATTGTACACAGTTATACATATTTTTACTATTATTAAAATACTTGCAGTTGCACTTGCTTTTCAATTGCACTGCCTGCAACCTTATTCAATCAATTTCCAACCTTTGCAATCAGAACTCAGTACCCATATCATTAGAACCGTCATTTTAACAACATGCAAAATCTCTCTAACTTCCAAATAAAAGCTTTTATTAATACTCTACACAGGTGCAGCTGGGACATCCTTAAAAACACTATAACTAGATGCTGACATAGAATGTAACAAGCTCTATCTCTATATCCTTAATAAACATATCCCACTCAGAACAAAAACAGTACAAGCCAACTCTACTTCATAGCTAACTAAAAACTTAAAATATCCATGCAGAGATAAAGCCTAGAAAACTTGGATACAGAATAAAGAATCAGCTGACCTACATTTGGATGCTTAGAAAATGAGCTAAATACAGTATTAAATATGGTAAGAAATCACTCTTCTGAGCCTTCCTTTTTAAACTAGTCTCCTCATTGACCATCAAAAATAATCTCTGTAGTCTAAAATGTACTACTGCTACATCCTCTGACCAGCTATCTTATGAATGCATCAAAACAGCAGCAGATGTACCGCTTACCCCGTCTATTCTCATAAATAGCTCTATCAAAAAAAAAAATAAAAATCTATGTATCAAAATCCTGAGAAAAAATCTATGAGCTTACCTGTACATAAACTTCCACTAACCTGATACACTACAGGCCCCTAGCATTGTTATCTCCACTATGAGAAGTCCTGGAAACATGCATTCATTCACAGCTTCTGAAATGTGTTAGACTGCAATTTCTTCTGCCTAACACAGCCATAACGCTGCTTCTGCCCTTCGAGTTTTACTGCCACAGTCAGTCAAAACAGAAACTCAGGCACTCTGGACTCTGCTCTATTCCTTTACGTGTCAAAGGCTATTGACATTTGTTTGCCACCAAAACTGATATATGAACTTTCCTTCTATGGCCTCTCAAAGTCCTTCAGTGGCTCAAGGGTTATCTGTCTCACAGGAAATTGTAGTGGAAATTGTGCTGTATTCCAAGAAATGCATTGTAAATTCATGAAAAGGAGTAGAAATACATATGTTTAAAATAAACACCCAAGATAGTACTTACTAATAAGAAATATTTATTTGAAGCTCTCCTGTATGACAATAAATCCCCATTATTGGCTTCATCCAGGTTTTGTGCTAAGGTTGAGAGCTATGGAAAGAACTGAATTCACTGAATATGTTTGGGGTCTGTATTCACCCAGTATTGGCTTTGTTCAGGTATTTATTGGCTTCATCCAGGTTTTGTGCTAAGGTTGAGAGCTACGGTAAGAACTGAATTCACTGAATATGTTTGGGGCTATATTCCCCATTACTGGCTTTGTCCATGTGTTTTTGCTAAGAGGTTGAGAGCTATGGTGAGAACTGAATTCACTGAATGTTTGGGGCTGTATTCACCCATTATTGGCTTTGTTCAGGTATTTTGTGCTAAGAGGTTGACAGCTGTGCTATGGTGAGAACTGAATTCACTAAATGGTAGCCATTTAAGTTTCAGTCTTCCTCTTTCACAAAACAGCTGATTTGTGTAGTGGTATGTTGCTCTGACTGTTTTGCACAGGGTCCCTGGGTTCAAGACGTGGCAGTGAAATGTATGGTGGTAATGCAGCATTTTATTCTAGCAACTTTCCAACATTATACAAGCAATGTTTAAAATGTGTCCCTGGTTTTGGCCTTTTGTCCCCCAATAAATTTTGGCTTTTTCCAGATTTCTTGTGCTGCAAAGTTCAGAGATACAGCTGAGTGTCGAGTAGATTTTACGAGCTGAGAGCTGCAGGCGAGCAAAAGTTTAGTGCTGCTTATGTTTAGTCTGTTTGCATTGTTAATAGCACAACAGATAGTGTACTTGCTTTTGATGCTGAAGGCTGTGGGCTCTACTCCCACAGTAGGTAGATGCATTGCTGATACTGTGCTGTGTTGTAAAGGGGGTGGATGCTGCAGTCCTTTTGGTAAAGATACCTAGTAACTATGAACCTGTTATCAGTTTGCTATCCATTCCCTATTGCAGTATTACTAGCTTATCATTTTTTATTGCATGCAACAAAGGCAATTTATTCTTCAAGGGTAACAGGCACTTTATTTGTAGATTAAACAATGACATATAAAGTTGTTTGCTAGCAGCAACCTCTTTATTAGTTACAAATTTCTTTAATGTGGATTTTACTACTTCAGAGATTGTGCATATTTTTTACTGATACTGGTGGACTATAGAAGGTTGAGTAGACTTTTTATGATGGAAATGTTCTGAATTGGGCAGTTTTGCCATTGGTATATGCATTTTGTTTCATTGTTTACTGGAAAAATGTCCAAAACAATAAATTTAAAATGCCCTCTAACAACTGTACTGTATTGTATTGTACAAGGAATATAATGTAATACAGTCAGGAAAGTGTATCAAAGAGCATGTGTATGTTATGTTCGAGGGGCCTATGATTTTGAAGACAGCCCAGAGTTAATATTTATCTGCCACTGGCAAAATGTATTTTCTTTGAATGTGGGTTTCAATGCTGTTTCAAGGGCAGAGACGTTTTAATGTTAGTCTATTTTCATTGTGAGACTGCATTGCTTTTTTAACAGATATGTATTAGGGTTTGTGCTGTAAAATGCAAAATAAAACTTTCAAATGAAATCCTAAATCATCGCAGAAGTAAAGCAGTATGCACATTACTGTGTTTATGGTAAATGGGGCAAAATAACCAAGGAATGGGACATTGGAATGGATGCAGGGGGGGCTCCATTTGACCATGATTTTGTGAGGGGGGGTAGCAAACAGCCCCGATTGAACTATACCTCTCAGTTGTCCATATCTTTGCAGAATTAATAGATATTTGCTTCTTATTTTTGGTTTGTTCCTCATAAAATTTGTGGTTTTCTAGCAAATCATTTAGGAATGAAGTCACTAAATGACACATTGAGTTTCAGACATCATAACCTTCAGAAAAATGCATGCTAATGCAAGACTCTTAAGTTTATACAAGAGCAATTTTTAGTAGTGTTTGTATGTTCCCCCAATATATTTGGCCTTGTCCAGATTTCCTGCATTAATAGGTTGAGAGGTACGTGCAAATCACTTTGTAGATTAGGAATATCCAAACCCCTCAATTGTCCCCAATTTTGGCTCAAAATGTTGCTCTCCTCTAATAATCCCTCCTCCAAAATGGCAATTTTGGAAGAAAATGTGGAGGGTTTACAATTATATATAACTGTAATGATCAGAGTTATAGATTACTTTTATTTCAGAAATGCATGTAGATGCTCTTATTCTGTTAGCTGCTCAAGTTAATGTTAATACTAAAAGGTGTCCCTTTTTGACAGGTATTTTGCATCACATTTTGGTCCATTTTTCATAAACTTGTGGTTTTCTGGCAAATTAGTGGCAAGTCATTAAAGATTGAAGTTAGAAAATAATGGCAGACATTTGTTTCAGATTTTATACCCTTCAGAAAATTTGTACTAATGCAAGATCTACTACTGTTCTATTATCTAAGTTAATAAGAGCAATATTTAAACATTGGCCTTATTTTTGGGCCTGTGTCCCACTTCTAGTTCTGTGTATGGCTTTGTCCAGATTTCTTGCTCTGAAGTTGAGAGGTATGAGTGTCAGAGTCATCACTGTGACATTTCAAATTATGGCATACTTATTGCACCCCACCCCCCATTGTAGTGGCTCTGGATGTGTCCAAGGAAGGCAAGGAACAGTTATGCAGTGTAAGTGTGCAGAGTATTCCCTCATCCAAGGTGGATCACAAATATGACCGTGGCTTTTCATCTGTCCTTGATTTTGCAGAATGTTCTGGTTTTCTATCAGATTTTTATACTGTTGATTTATGCTTCTTATTATTCAGGAACTGCATGCTGTCACAGTGCCCTGTTGCTCTGTTTAAGTAGCCATGGTTTAATGAACATCAGGTAAGCTTGTCGGAGATTCTAAGATGCAAGTAAGCTTTAGTAAGCATATTGTTAAAGAATTACCAGCATTGAAAGCCTTTTTGTTGTTGCCATGCAGAGAATATTTACATAACTAGATAATGTATAAGCCTTGGCTATTGAAATGCATATGACAGTATTTGTAATAAAAGGACAGGATTACAGTATTTTCAGAAGCTCATTACATTTTATTGGAGACCAGTGTCTTATAGCAGTGTCTCTGTGTTAGTACACTTGTAGTTGGGTGTTTTTAATGGTATATGGTAAATAAGCATTGCTACCTTACTTAAAAGCCAAGCCCTGCAACAACTAGTTAAGCTCCACTTTGAAGTCAAAACACAACAGCTCTGGTGGGTAAATGTACTCTGTAGTAATCAAAAAAAGGCAAATGTTTGAAATAACTACAGTTTATGTGCAAACACAATAGGTAGTGATGAAACAATGCTCTGCTAAAAATGCTTTAATGCTCCACATTGCTGAGCTTCAGATCACAGTTATCACTGGCTACCAGGATTTCACCCACTTCAGATCAAGCACGGTGCCATTCAGTGCAACCTTCCCAGAACGAATTCAAGTTTGACCAGAATTATTTGGGGTGTGTGTGTGTATACAAGAGGGAGGTAGCATACCCCTCAGCTGTCCAGGTTTTTGCATAATGTCCAGATTTTTGCCCCATATTCCTCCTAAAAGGATTGCAGTTGCTAGATAATGAGACATTTCAGTTTTAGATGTCATATTTAGAAAAATGCATACTAACACAAATCCTGTTACTCTTGCAATTTCCTAAGTTTGAGAGCCATATTTATAATTTGTCCCTATTTATTTTAGGCTTTGTCCAGATTTCTTGCACTAAGGTTGAGGCCTTGATGGGTGTGGTATGTTTGTGAGAGAGAAAGTGAAATGCCCAAGTTAGAGTTAGCAGGTGGAATTCAAGTGCATTTTCAAGGAACTGCGAGTTTTAAGGGAAGCAAAGTTTATTGCTGCTCATGCCAAGTCTATTTACAACGTGCAACTGTTTTATTTAGCAAATGGTATCTCTATTGTGGTATAAAGTTTTAAAGCTATGTTAGTAGCACCACAAGTAGAATACTTGCATCTTAATGTAGAGGCTTGAGGTTCTATTCCTACAGCACATACATTTGTATGCTGCAGTCCTGAGGATGTCCTCCTTTGGATGAGATGCCTAATAACTGTGAACCTGTTTTTCAGCTTGCCATCCATTTTCTATTGCAATATACCAGCTTACCATTTTTAATTTAACATAGGCAATTTATTCTTTGACGGCAGCAGGCACTGAATTTGTAGATGAAACACTGAAATATACAGTTTTCTAGCAACAACATCATTATTTTCATATATCTTTAATGTGGAATTATTCAGATTACTTTTACTTCGGCAGAGACACTCAAAAGTGCTGCTGTATAATACAAGGGATATAATTCAATTATATATTATAATTAATACAATCAGGTAAATCGAAACTTTTGCATGGCCCTAACAGTGTGCAAGGAGCCTATTGCTTGAAAACAGTTCAAAGGTAAATAACCTGCCACTGGCCAGATGCATTTTCTTTGAATGTGGGTTTCAATGCTGTTTCATTGAATGTGAGTTTCAAAAGTAGAGAAGCTTTAATGCCAAGTCTGTTTTCATTGTAAGACTATTGCTTTGTTTAGGTTTAGTAAATGTCTCAGTGTTTCGGCTATAATATTTGAAATAAAAGTTGTAAATTAAACCCAACTGCCTGTAATCATTGTAGAACTAAAGCATAAAACAGTATGCACACAGAGATTTGAACATTGTCTACAGCAAATGGGGAGAAATAGCCAAGTAATGGGACACTGGAATGGCTGTGTGGGCGGGGCTTGGGGTGGGTGGACTTGGGCGGGGCTGTGTTGGCAGGGGGCGGGGAGAGCCAAGTGGGTGGGGCTCTGAGTTTGCACCCCCCTGCAAAAAATCCTGCGGGCTCCCTTGGTCTCACCCCATCTGGCTATGGCACTGGGCCCCAGCACATCTGGGACCCACCCTGGATCTACATTTTTTGCAGGGCCTGCAACACCTGGGCGCAAGCGTAGAGATGAGCCTGTAATTCACCGTCAGTTCTGGGGTATGGTGTGCAGTGTCATCTGCTCTGAGTTGGGTGGCCAGCAGCACCAGATGGAGGGCTGCCTGGCACACATTGAGAAGCAGGCTTCCCCTCCTCTCCAGCCCCCAGTACAGCCACCATCATGTCTGAGAAGTTGTAGTTGTGACTGCCTGCAGGTGGGGATATCAGTCACACTGTATCTGTATGAGAGCTCATGGGCCCTTGATTCCCAAATACCCTCCCCGTCCAAAGTGTTTACCCCCCACATGTGTCATACACAACCCCTGTCTGCTGTCTTGTCTGTCTTGTCTGTCTCCCTACCCAACCTACCTCCCCAGATGTACCTACAATCCTTCCCCAACACCTCACTTTCACCTTAACAAAGAAACAAGGGCATCTGTCCCCAAAAATATTATCGCCCCATACATAGCTGTCTATTTCCCACAGGTGTCCATTGGCCACATTTAATCTGGTCCAATTGGCTTGACAACACATTTCTGTTGTCCTCACCCCTCTCTCTGGGGTGTGAGTGTCCAAATTCACCTCCATGTTCCATACAAATGCACAGACATTGCTGTATTACCAATGGACAGTTATGGACTTTCCCTACACCCATCCTGCACACCCCTAGCTACATTTCATATGGTTTTTCCCTCTGTGTACCCCTTTCTCACCACTTTCCTATAACCCCATTTCCTTTCTTTCAAAGGGATTAGTGCGGGTGTAAGCACAAGTAAGTGAGTTTGCGAAATGCTAAGTGAAGCCAAAACGGATTAAGCATCTCTACAGCTAACCATATCTTGGCATCACTTAGCATTATGCAAACTCATGCAAACCCACTTAAAATTGCTTTAATCACCACTGTTCTGCCTAGCAACAAAACAATCCACCCTGCCAAGTCTCAAACCCAGGACCCTGTACATTATAGACAGAGCAATGTACCACTACGCCATTTGAGCTGTAGGAATGTCTGATGCTTTTTTAAATATATCATTCAGTAGTCATTCAACAGTAGGGAAAAAGTTCTGTGGAATCACTCAGATTTTGTGTATGTATATATATATATATATATATATATATATATATATATATATATATATATATGTGTGTGTGTGTGTGTGTGTGTACATATATATGTGTACATAACATGCAGTCCAGTCATACCTCACAACCATACCTCTCAACCTCTTAGTGCAAGACATCTGGGCAAAGGCTGTCAAAATGAGGGGGACAATGGGCCAGATGTAGGGAAGTACTTTAAATATTGCCATTAGAAATGCAGACAGTTGTAAGACTAACAAGGTTTGTTTCAGCATACATTTTCAGAAGGATATGAGATCCGACAATGAAATGCATGTCATCATTTACTGACAGAAATTCTCTGATCATCACTGTGATTTACCAGAGGAATTTGAATAATTTGTGGAACAGACCAAAAATATGAGCAATAAACATGAACATTCTGAAACAATCCAGCCAGTTGACAGGTTTGCTCAGGACCCCTTAGTGCAATGACTTTGGACCAAGTCTGACAAAGTGGGGGGAGAAAGCCATAAACATAGGGACATATCTGAAATACTTGAGTAGATAAGCTGAGACAGTTGCTGCAGTAACACTGTCGGTTCTAACATATATTGACTGAAATAGCACAGGTCTAAGACTCAATTGCTTCTCATTAGTTAATGACTTAAATCCTCACATCATCCCACTGATTTGTCACATATACACAACAGTTATGGGGACCAGACCAAAGATATGAGCCAGACAGCTGAACATCCTACAAATATCTGGACATATGACATTAGGGAAACCACACGGAGCTGCTAAGCATGTCACTAAGCACCATCCAAACTACAGTCAGACTGACACAACACTACCCCAAATCAGCTATGGGGAATTACACATGCATTTGCAAATATATCAGGCAGTACAGTGATGTAACAGTAATGAAAACAGACACCAGTATGAAAGTGCATACCCACAACCAATTACACCACAGTCACAGTGAGATACCAGTAAGCCAAATGTATAATGACTGTGTGAACAAAAATATGTTTGCCATTCACACACTACACCTACATATATTCATAGTATAATAGGAATACTCAGGTGGTATGGGACGTGTCTCAGTCTTCCCCTAAAAACATATACAACCAATAGACCACCAGAAACTGCAGCAGCATGCACAGTCAGATAGAAAAGGAGCCATGACACTTACATCTACCCCCTCCCTACACAGCCCAACTAACATCTACACACTTCACTGCTACACAATCCTGACAGTCTGTTAAAAATTTCTAGACATACACAGATCATTCAATTGTACAGATGTCCACAGAATATCCAAGCTTTGTCCGCGTATATATGGCCTCTACCTCATAACATGCCTGGCATTCTGCTACCTCACTGGGATGATATCAGGAGTGAAGGCACTAAATAATGATATACCATACCTATCAACCTCTTATTGCATAACATCTGGACAAAGCATGACATAATTCGTGGACAGAGGCCCAAAAACAGGGGCATATTTGAAATATTGCTGTTAGAAACTGGGAAAGTTGCTGGTGTTACAGGGTTTGTTGTAACATACATTTTCTGAAGGATATGAAGTCAGAAACACAAATGGATGTTAGCATTTACTGACTGCAATCCCCAGAATATGCTACTGATTTTTCAAGGATAAAAAACTGTCTGAGGAACAGACCAAACATGAGCCACACATCTAGACATTCAGTGAAACTCTGTACAGTTGAGAGGTATATTCTGTAGGATTTGCCACTGTGCTATACAGGTGAACAGCAATAATGTGTACATGGATGCAGTGTGTGCTAGGTGAAGGCCCATCACCTACTATCACTACTCACATATCCCAAAGGTGTATATTAGTAGTAACATTAGGTGGAAAGGGCTGCACTGCATGATGTTGAGGGGCTGCCCAGAGTGTGTATGGTGTGGTCTGACTGTTTGTCATGAACGTCACCAGTTTGCTATTGTGAGTTCTGTGTAATGCCTTTATGCCACCTCACCTGTATGTGTCTGTATCTGTGTCCGTGTGTGTGTGTGTGTGTGTGTGTGTGTGTGTGTGTGTGTGTGTGTGTGTATACCAGCAAACCTTAAAGTGCAGGTATTAATTTACATATGTTGTCTTCTCCTCACAGGTGGACATGGTGGCCGTGGTCGCTCCCACTCAGAATCTGATGTCAGTGTCTCTGCAGACTCTGACCATGACGGTAGTCGTAATGAGGCACAGGTGGGGTTGTCAGTGGCTGAATCTGTGCCATGGGTTGGCATCCCAGAGTTGTCCCAATGTCCATGCACACAGTCACAATGCCCACACATACCCAGTCCCCAACAGCCACAGATAATGCACAGTTGGCTGGTGGTGGTATAGAACAGGCTAGTGTGGTGACTATGGCAAGTGTGAGTGTAGACACTAGTGATATCCAGAGTGCAGGCAAGGTCCCAAACATGCGGGCTGACAGAGATGCTTGAAGGAGGACCACTGCCTATCAAGCCACTGTCACAAGTGCCACAGCAGGTTTCACCAGACATTTGGTTTGGGCTGTCATAGATGCACAGGGACATAGTGAATGCAACACCAGACAAATATTCAGGGTCTTGGATGCTACTCTTCCTGGATTATGTGATGACATACATTACCTTGTTGAGGCCACACATCAAAATACTGAGGTCATGAATAGACAGTGGGGTGAGACCTTGGCAATTCACATCCATGTGTGCTGCAGCATATGGTGGGAGATGGGCATCAGCCATGTGGATGTAGGTCAGCACCAACATCAGCCGAGAGTCTACATGGCCGTGCACTTTTGCACTCCTGTAGTGGCAGTCCCGCCAACAGTACAGAAGAATGGGTGCTGTCCACACTACAATGGAGCAGGACATGGGTATGTGGTCCTGGCCAGTCCTGTCAGGGAAATGGATCGAGAAGACAGCAGTCACCACCGGGGAGTAGTACAGCATTTTAGCTTTCGGCCTAATGGTGCCAGTGAGACCCCTGGTAGGACCAGTTTACGTGTCCATGGACAGAGATAGTGAACTGTACACCCTGTCATGTATGGTTGACAGCTGTTCAACATACCCCAGTTTAGGGCAGCCACATGGAATGACTGTGTGCATACAGACACACACACATCACCATCACAGCCAGGTCACCTCCAGATACACCAACACACCACCTCTGCATAGCTCATTCATAGAACACCCCTCCAAACACACACATATGATGTCAAACATATGGCCCAGCCTAGGCCTCTGGCAAACCCACACAACACCCTGTGCATATCATGATACCTGTGCCACATCCTTGTCATCCATACAACCAATGCAAGGGCATGCTAAGATGGTTCTGATGCACAGGATGAATTAAGTACAGTTTTGCTATGCAATGGTGTGTAAGGTGTTATCAGCTGGCATTTGTAATGGGTACACTTCAGAGTATGTGTACCTTGTCAGCCATGATGCATTACTGGTGTTAGTACTGTTGACTGAATGTAGTCTCACATGCTGTATTCTGTTTGTGTTCTAGATATCTGTGTGTCAGCAGGATGTGGCCCTGCAGACATTACCAATGAGGGGTATGGCAGAGTGGTAACACATCGATTGTGTCAGAGCCAAGGTGCAGCTTTATATGTATGCATTTACCAGGTCTGTGTAGCAGTTATTGCATGAGCTACTGAACTTATAGGGCT
Organism: Protopterus annectens; assembly: GCF_019279795.1. NCBI lineage: Eukaryota > Metazoa > Chordata > Ceratodontiformes > Protopteridae > Protopterus > Protopterus annectens. Next base: position 1,532,627,827 of record NC_056745.1, on the reverse strand, counting down.
GAGAGGTGTATACAGGTAAGTCTATGTTGGTTGACATCAGCAGCACTTGTAAAGTGGACAATGGTAAGTGTAGTGGGTGGAACACACCTATGATTGGTAAAACCCACACCCCAGATGATATTGTGTTGACCAAACACACAAAGAACACTGCCCCCCCCCCCCCACACACACACACACACACACGGGATCACATTTGCAAGTGTTGGGTTTGGAATCCCTACCCATCTAGTTAGTGGAACTACAATATTATGCTGTTACCGCACATGGCATGGAACTAATAGTGTGATGACTGTTCCAAGGTACCTGTAAAGTGAATAACATCACATGCTCTTGTGAGATATGGCAATGGGAGGTATACTGGGTGTGGAAGGAATCATTAGACTGCCACCTACAAGTCTACACACTCACAAACACTGCTATATACACCAATGCAGACACAATTTCCAGTACTGACATTAGTTGCCCTGCCTATCAGGTTATTCATTTCACACTGTTACATAGCTGTTGCACACAGCATGGGGTTGGTAGGACTGAAGACTGTCCACAAATACCTCTACTGTGGATGTACTGTGTCCTTTGTAAAGTGGACCTTGGGACATGTACTGGGAGTACCATGGCCTAACATTGTAAACCACGGCCACCCAATGGATATAGTTCTCATACACAAGCACATTTTCCAGGACTGAGATTAGAACCCATACCTATGTAGTTACTACTACTACACTGTTTTGCATTTTTCACATGCTCCACAAACCTTACAGGGTGAAGAGTGTCCCAAGGTAATTCCAAGGTGAACAACATCACCAGACCTTGTAAAGTATAGCAATGGATGATTTACTGGGTGAGAATGGACCCAAAATACTTGAACCTACAGATATACACACACACATAAATACACTCATGCACACATTTGCCAAGACTGAGATTATCAGCCCTGCCTATCTTGCGAGTCAGTCCATACTGTTACATAGTTCCTGCATGTGGCATGGGGCTTATTGGGCTGAAGAGTATCAACAGATGCCTCTATGGTTGATGAAGATAGTGAGCCTTGTAAAATGGACGTTGGGACATGTACTGGGAGTACAATTGCATAAAAATGTAAACCCCACCCCCCAATGGATATAGCTCTCACACAAACACATACACATTATACAGTTCTCAGACACACAAACACACACATTTGCCAGGACTGAGATTAAAATCCCTACCTATCTTGCTAGTGCTAAGACAGAGCGATGCATTTATCGCACATGCCACAGAGTTTATGGTGTGAAGAGTGTCCTACACATCATCTAAGGTGAATAACATCACCAGCCCTTGTAGAGTATAGCAATGGGCAGTGTACTGGGAGAGTGGGGTCTCAAAATACTGTATCCTACAAATATACACACTTACAACACTTACATACACACATTTGCCAGGACTCAGATTAAAACCCCTACTTATGTTACTATAGGGTATAGTGTAATGCAGTTACCACATGCATCATGGAACTTATAGGGTAAATAGTGTCCCAAGGGACCTATATAGTGAATATCATCACCAGCCCTTGTAAAGTATGGCAGTGGTAGGTGTACTGGGTGAAAAGGGCCTCAAACTACTTTCACTCATGTTTACACACTTACAAACAGTTTTGTACACACTAATGCACACACACACACACACACACACACACACACACACACACACACACACACACACACACACACACACACACACACAAAAACACACACACACATGTTTGCCAGTACTGAGATCCATAGGCTCATAGGTTCATAGGTGTGTACTAGGCGAATGGCCATGGAGCCTTTGCAAGCCTAGCCCATGAGATTACCCTGGCACTGTGCCACCTGACAATAGTCCCCAGTGTGTCTAATGACTACAGCCACTGGAGTGATCCCCAGGGTGGGATTTCTATTCCCCTTCCACTCATCCAGATTTCCCTTGAAGAGGGCCAGTGAGGTGCTCTGCTTGACATGTATATGAAGTCCATTCCATAGCATGGGCAGTCTCTTGGTTATGAACCTGTTCCTCCAGCATGTTCTGCTGATAGTGTAAATAGGGTTGAGGTCTCTGGGGCATGTGGTGTGGATGGATTGCATTCTTTAGATGTAACATTCCTGACAGAGCTGGGTCAGACATAGCTTTGTAAGTCAGGCAGAGATCGCATCTATGTAGCCAATATGAGATAAAGAATTGTTGAAGTTATTGGAGTCTGTCCATACAGGACAAGTGTTTAAGGCCTATGATCCTCTTTGTGAGGTACGTTTTCAGCCTCTCCAGTTGTTGCAGATGTCCAGTGAGGTACATGCCAAATGGGCCATTGTACTCATTGATTGACCTAATATGGGGAGAGTAGAGGGAGACAATGACTTCTTACTTCCTGGATGCAACACCCTTAGCAATGAGATGTGCCACATAGAAAGACTTTTTGGACACAGTGGGACTGTGGTGATCAACAAAGAGCTTGCTGTCAACCTGTGTTCCCAGTTCTCTTATAACAACATCAGTGTTCAGTGGACTACCATCGATGTGGTGATTTATGGGAACCATGTAGTTCCCAAAGGGAATGTCAGCACATTTTATGGCATTGAGCTAAATTCCAGGGTTCTGACATCAGTCATAGGTCTCAGTGAGGCCTTTCTGCAGGATGTCAACATCATGTGAGGAGGTAATAATAGCACCCACCTTGCAGTTATCTGTGAGCATTGTCAGCCGGAGTCCCTTCATGTTTGGCTGGACTTCAGAGGCGTAGATTCTGAACATGAGGGGAACCAGGACCAAACCCTGTGGGACTCCATTCGTGACTGGTCAGCAGTCTGACATGGAATCCGCTGCTTTGACACCATGGGTTATATCTGTGAGTCAGTATTCAAGCCACCTAGTAATATTGAGGTTGATGCCTATCTGAGTGTGTTTGTCTATGATTCCTGAGTGGGGAATGGTATCCATGGATTAGGAGGGCTGCCTATATTTTTATTTATTCCATACTGTTACAAAGTTATTGCACATGGCACAGAGCTTATAGGGCTGCAGAGTCTCTACAGCTACCTCTACAGTGGATGACAACAGTGGGCCTTGTAAAGTCGACATTCAGATGTGTACTGGGTGGACCACAGCAAAAAATTGCAAAACCCAACCCCCAATGGATATGGTTCTCACACAAACACACTTGTCAAGATTAAAATTAGAACCCTTACCTATCTAGTTACTGCTAATACAGTGTTATGCATTTATCACATGTACCACAGAGCTTATAGGGTGAAAAGTGTCTCAAGGTACTTTTAAGGTGAGGAACATCATTGGCCCTTGTAAGGTATGGCAATGGGTGATGTACTGGGTGAGAGGCCACAAAATACTGTAACCTACACATATAAACACTTATACACACATTTTCCAGGACTGAGACTAGAACTCCTGCCTAGCTAGTTAATTGTACTATTGTGTTATGCAATTATCGCACCCGTCACAGAACTTGTAGGGCTGTGGGCTGTCGGAAGGTACTTCTAAGGTGACTGACATCAGCAAGACTACTAATGTAGGGCAATAGAAAGTGTACTGAGTCAAAATCTTTAACCTACAGACATGCACACACAAACACACACACTTACATTTTCCAAGACTGAGATTAGAACCCCTACCTAATTTATTATTTGCACTATAGTGTTATGCAATTATCACATGTACCACAGAGCTTGTAGGTTATAGGTTGCCAAAGGTACTTTTAAGGTGACAGACATCAGCAGGACTGGTAACATAGGGCAATGGGAAATGTACTGCATGTGAACAGGCTCAAAATCTTTATCCTACAGACACACACACACTTTTACATTTGCCAGGACAGAGATAAGAGCCGCTACCTAACTAGTTGTTTCTACTATAGTGTTACACAATTATCGCACATGCCACAGAGCTTATAGGGCAGAGGCCAGTCCAACAGTTCTACATTGAATGGCATCAGCAGATCTTGTGAAGTAGGGCAATGGGAGGTGTACTGGGTGGGAATGGTCTATAACACACACCCTCACAACCACTGTTACATTTGCTGGGACTGAGATTATAACACCTAATGATCTAGTTATTTGTATGATAGTGTTACGCAGTTATCACATGCACTATAGAGCTTACAGGACTGAAGCCCGTCCAGAGGTACTTCTAAGGTTAATGACATTAGCAAATCGTGTAACATAGGGCAATGGGAAGAGTACTGAGTAGATAAGGCATCATAATACTTAGACCTACATACACACACACACACACACACACACACACACACACACACACACACACACACACACACACACACACACACACACACAAAGGTAGGTGATGTGATATTCCAACCCCCACCTCAGTATCATCAGACAATGAATCTCATCTTCATGCTGGCACATGCCAGTGGTTACAACTGGTATGCAACTGTCTGCAGCAAGACATCACTCTATGCTATTCAGGTTGTCCCTGTGTATGACTCACTCTCTGTTTATGCCTCTCTGTGTGTCTCACTCTGTCATTGTCTGTCCCTCTCTTCCCCATGCCTATATGTGTGTATGCTTGACATATTGCAATATGTTGCCCACATATATGTGTGTGTATGACACACAACAGTTGCAGATATACCACATATGTGCCACCTACAGCTGGCTGTGGGTAATCCTGTCTGATGGGTGTGTGTGGAGACATATAGGTTTACATAGCTGTGTGTATGCAAAGACATTTGTACAATACAGAGGTATATAGTCCGATGTGGTTTCAGACATGAGCTTCACTTCTCTAAGTGTAGGAGCATGCTCAATATGATCTTCTATAGTAAGTGTGGGAATCTCATTCCAGGAAAAGTTGCACTCCAGTCTGGAGTGTTGTGTGCTACAGCCATACCTTGCAACCTGTTTGTGCAGGATATCTAGAAAAAGGCTGCCAATATGGGGAAACCATGGGCCAAATATAGGGGGGTACTGTAATTATTGCTGTTATCAATGTATGATTTACTTGAGTTACAGGGTTTGTTTTAGCAGACATTTTCTGACATACGTAATATTTGACACTTTACTGTATTGTGTCATCACCTACTGACAGATATAATCAGATCATCACAGTTATTTACCAGAGAAATAAAAGATGGATGATGCACAGACCTATATTATGAGGTAAAGTCTAGACATTCTTGCACAATCCAGCCAGATGGGAGCTGTGGCTAGAGCTGATTGACTGATGAAGCTGTGTAAAACGTCCAGCACCTTGGTGATATACTGGCTGGGGATCTCCTGATTGTGCGGTATTCTTCTTACCTGAAAGATCATATCCTGGTGTGGCCAAACCTGTCAACTGTACAAATTTTCACAGATTATCCAGATTAATAACTCATATATCTGGTCAGTTTCTCTTAACATTGTTGTTTTCCAGCACATTTTTTGCAAATCACTCAATCACTCAGGGTTGCAGACAGGGAATAATGACAGAACATTAGAGTTTCAGACTTCACAACCTTCATGACATCCATGCTACTACAAACCCCCTGTGTTATTCTATCAACTTTCTAACACTATGAGAGCAATATTTCAAATGTGTCCATATAGTCGAGCCTTTATCCCACCATTATGTATGACTTTGTCCAGATGTCTTCCTCTACAAGGTTGGAAGATATGCTACTAGCATTTAGCAGCATGGCCTTACATTTTCATTTTGTTGACTGTGTTATGTTGGTAGTATGGACCCCATGACATTCCCTACAAAGGCACTATGGGTGAGGCATGAGCCTTTGCCAGAGGCCTGTAGGATATGTGAGACTGATGCAGGCCATCTGTAGCAAGGCAGTGTGTTATGTCACTCATATGTTCCCAGGCTGCCATGCAGTGGACCCCCCGGGGTGAAAATGGTAAGTTACAGAATACACTGCTGTGCTACAAGGCACCATAGCTCTTTACGTATGTGAGCCAGATATCTGCACAAAGCCATGATTAATTGGGTGACAAAGGCCTACATATATGGACCATTGTAACTATTGGCCTTACAAACCTGGAAAGGTGATACAATAACAGATTTTGCATTAGCATGCATTTTTTATAGAATATGAGGTCTGAGGCACTACAGTCAGTCATTATTTTCTGACTTTAGACTTTCGTGAATTGCCAGTGATTTGCCAGACAACCACTATTCAGAATAAAGACACCACAAATATGGTGCAAACCTGTGTAGATTCTGCAAAAGGTCTGTACAGGTGTGAGGTATGGTAGACATTGTGTAGGTTACTCCAACCTGTGTACTGTTCATATGTGTGGCCCCCTGTACATGACCTGTACAGCTTCCTGGCAGTAATGGATATTGACATCTGGACAGTGTGTACAACTCCCACTGTAGGTGTAGCTGATATGCAAAATAGTTGCCATTGCATTTCATGGAACATGGCTTTGTCTACCACAGTGCTATACCTAGGCCACTAGGACACAACAGTCATGAGAAGTTGCTCGCCACATCCTGACAGTATTCTCCACACAGATGCTGCATAGCTTATTGACCTCTGCATATTGTGGACATGCAACAAGTTATCATGTTGATTAGGATAGCCCTGGCAGTGTGTGCTGTGCTGCTATTACTGTACAAACTTCTATGGGAATATGGGTATGGGTGGCACACCTGTCAACAGTACACATTTGCACAGACTGCACTGATATTGGCTTTACGTTTTGGTTCCATTTAGAATAGTTCACAAAAAAACTATCATTCAAAACTTAGAAATAAAATAACAAAGTGATCCAGAACCGGTTGAACTGTTTATTACAATTTATAAATGAACTAAGCGCTTTCACCCAAATATTCCATGGGTTTCTTCAGAGTTACAAAAACTACTTCATCGTTCGTAATTAATACACATAAACATAAACCTTCGTCCAATCGCATAACTGCTCCAATTATTAAAAAATCAATTGATGCTAAAAATTCTTTGTTTTTAACATCGAGTAGAAAGTGTTTTTAAAATGGTTTTAGAATACTTTTCAAAAAATACTATTATAAAACCTTTTAAAAAATCATTTTAAAACTACATTTTAAAAAATACATTTTAAAAAATACATTTTAAGAATACATTTTAAAACTGCAACGCCTTCATATTTTATATATTATATAAAAAATTCATTAGCTACGTAAAAACACTTATGTATACCTTAATGTATACCTTAATGAAATAAATTATTAAAAACTACAAATATATTACAATTGGGTACAATGTTTGTCTATTCCTGTTTACAAACAATAATAGTAACTAGTCATGTTAAAAATACATATTCTGTAAGCTTTGAGTATCTCATAGTGTGTCTGAAATATTACAAATAAAATTAAAATTGATAATGTTAAATACATATACTAAACCTAAACATCAATACACTTTTATATCAAATACAGTATGATTTATATTTTAAAATGCTAGAAATGGAAACATGTTCATCAATACCTGGCATGTTGTTAGCATTTAGCCTCAATTGCCACAGACATTCCTTCATTTCTAGTAAATTGTTCACATCCCCTTCTTTGTTCATGCTGTCTGGTATTCTATCAACTACAAAGAATAAAAACCTTTTGAAATCCTCACATTTAGTACTGTGTAAATATAATGAACTAGTTTCCTTCTTATTTCTGATGTCCCTTGTGTGTTCCATAATACGCTCCCTTAGTTTTCTAATGGTTTTAGCCACATAAAATGCTGGACATGATAGGCAAGTCACCAGGTATACCACCATCTTAGTATTGCAATTCACATGCCCAGGACATCTAATAGATCTGTTGAAATTTTTTACCATAACATAGGGACCGTCATTAATAAACCTACAAGTTCTGCATAACCCACATTTTTTCATTCTAGAATTCCTGTATGGTAGATTGATGTTGTTGCTTTCAAAATATTCCTTTAAGTTTTTTCCCCTGCTGTATGTTATGTTTGGACCCTTACCTAAAATATTCACAATGTCTATTTTATTACTGAATATTTTTTCCCATACCTCTTTAATAACATTAAAAACTGCTCCTGTATTATCACTGAATGGTAATATTAATGCTTCAGTCCTATTCTCCTTTTTAGCTACATCCGTTTCCATTCCATACCTTAAAATTGGTTTAAAATTTTTATTCCTTTTCACCATCACTTCTTAGTTTCTTCATATCTGTTAACAAATATAATGGATAACCTCTGTCCTGAAACATTTCCATTAATTTGTCTATCTCTTTAATGAACGTCACATCATTACTTATAATCCTTGAAAGCCTGACCATTTGGCCCTTAACCAAATTCTTTTTCTGGAAATATGGATGGCAACTGTTGAAGTGCAAAAAGGAGTTTGAGTAGGTCTTTTTTCTAAAAATGTTTGACTCTACTGTCCCGTCTTCTTTTTTCTGTAACTTAATATCCAGGTATTCACAACTTTCATTGTGTCCTTTGTGTGTGAACCTTAAAAAAATTGTTGTAGTTTCCAAGTATGCTACAAATTCTAAAATCTCTTTCTTTTTACCTTCCCAAAAAATTATGATGTCGTCCAAAAACCTAAAATATGCTGTTATCTTAGACCAAAATCTACTAGCAAAGATCCATTGCGCTTCCCATTGTGCCAAAACTAAATTGGCATATATTGGCGCGCACATTGCCCCCATGGCCACACCTGAAATTTGTTTAAAAAATTCACCTTCCAATGAAAAATAGTTATTAGTTAAAATAGTCTCCATCATTTCAACCAATAATCTACGTTTGACTATGTGTAAATCACTAAAAGTCTCTAGACTTGCCTCAAATAATTGTAACCTGTGGGGTATCACAGAAAATAAATTAATTATATCTATTGTTACCATAATTGTATCTTGATTTATAGTAGGTAACTTTCCCTTTACTAAATCCAGGCAATGCCAAGAGTCCTTTAGAATATGAGGTAATTTCTTTAAAGTTTCTTTACAATTCCTATCAACATAGTGCACCATGGCTTCTAGTTTGGAACCCTTTGCTGACACTATAGGTCTAAATTGGGGGTTATTGACATTTTTGTGTATTTTTGTATGCCAAATATGGAAGGTGTGTTAGGATGTTTTACAAGCAAGTAATTATATTCCTCATTATTAATTACACCTTCCATAAAATAGTCATACAGTTGCCAATCCACTTTTGTGTGTGCTCTGACCATCTCATATTTCAAAACTTTTTCATATGTGTCACTATCATTCAACATGTCTGCCATTTTGTTTAAATAGTCCTCTGAGTCCGTCTGTGCCTGTGGGGACCTTGACAATGGTGGGGGCTGTGTGGCCCTTCCCCATGCTGTCCCTGCTGCAGCTGTTTCTGCAGGATCATACTGTGTAGCATGGAACATACTACGAACATGTGTGCACATGTGACTGGAGAGTACTGCAAGGGTCCGCCATATATGTCAAGGCAGTGGAACCGTGACTTGAGCATCCTAAGCACATGCTCTATAATGATCCTGGTTTGTGCATGTAGTTCATTATGTCATTCTCGAGTGTGTGCATTTCTGATTGGTGTCATCTTCCATGGCTCCAGTGCATAGCCAGCATCCCCCACCAGATGGCCATATGGGATGTCCCCATTGGCAAATGCCTGGTGCAACTGTGATGAATGCCATATGGGGGAGTCATGATAGCTTCCAGGGCAGCCAGCACACAATTTCATGATAATGCCCTGGTCATTGCACATGACCTGGCAGTTAATATAGGGGAAGCCCTTGCAGTTGATGTAGACCCTACCAGTTGGTGCTTTGATGGATGTGCGTGCAGTCTATCACACCCAGTACCTCTGGGTATTCTGCTACATGGTGGAAGAGATGTATATTGCTGCTCCTCTCCTTATGGGTGTTGGGGAAGTAAATGTGCTCACCAGCATGTGGTAGAATGGCATCCAGGAACTGGTGGAGTACCCAGGATGTGGATGCCTGTGAGAGCCCCATGATGTCCCCAGTAGGTCTTTGGAAAGTACCTGTAGCTAATATTGTTAAGGCTACACATACCCTGGTATCCACTGGGATGCCCCCCCCCCTTTGGCTCTGGGTCTGAGTTGAGGCCGGCGCAGCTCGATGATTTGCTGAAGTATGTCTCTGTCCACCCTGTAGCAATCTACTATCTCTAGATCATGTAGCCCCTGGTAAGTTACCCTGGGTCTGAATACTCTTCTCCTCCTTGGTCTGTGGCAGTTATCAGCATTATCCTCCTCACTGCCCTCAACCTCCAGCACATACTGATGGATCAAAGCAATGGCAGCCCCCAACATTTTTTTGGTTAAAATTCCCTGTCATGTGTATACAAATGGTGCAAAGTTTGTGGGAAAAACAGATTGTAAGGTGTTTGCATAGTTTATATGGTTGTGCTGCAGATACTGCTTGTATGGTTGGCTAACTATGATGCATTCCATGTGCCAGCTATGTTATTTGTACTTGATTGCTTTTATTCTGCTATTTTCCTTTTTTTTCTTTTTTCTCTTCCCATTTCCACCCCTTTTAAGCCCCGAGGTGCACTACACAAACCTGTTGCCTAAATGTAAACAGTCCTGCTATTTCAGTTTTTTTTTTTTATACACCAGGTGTGCACTGTGCAAATCCATTTAGCTAAGGTAAACAATGAGAAATGGCCCTCCCCTGGAAAAAAACACACTTTTCATTTCATGGAATAAGTCAATACAGCCTGTGACACACACCCTTTCTTAACTGTGCTTAGCTAAGCTCATCTGGGAGCTGTGGGGCTCCAATGCACTTACACCAAGCATGACACCCCCCTTTTCATGTCTGCTGCTCTTCCTGCATAAACCACTGCCTTATAGCTCCTACACAGGTAGCTGCAGTTTGGCACTTGTCTTCATTTTGCGATTCAGTAAATTTCCTTCATTAGCGTACCCCACTGCCTTAGTCCCTAGTTACAGCAGTACAACGGAGCCTTTCCCCTTAGCAACCACTGTTCCCTGCTATTGTTTTGATTCTGCATGCCATAGACTATAATGGCAAAATGCAGATTTCAGTTAAAATTGTTTTTTCACATTTTTCTTTTATTTTTGGCACAATCCCTTTTGCCCAAGGCTGCCCTATGCTTCAACGACCGAGATTGCCCCCCAACAAAACTTTTATTTTTATAATTTTGCGACACTTTTCCATACCAATCACCATATATTTGGCTATTGGCATGCCTAAGGATTAGAATACATGCTTTAGTTTGAGCTGTCATCCCTCCATTTTGATTTTTGCAAAAATGTAGCCAAATACATTTCTGCATGCTACACTGTTCTGCCATGGATGTCTGCTTGATTACTGGATCACTAATTTACCTCATTTGCATGGTCTTCAAAAGCAAATTAGGTCATTAGCATAATCCAGTCATGTCCATGGCAGAATAGAATTATCAGACTTGTGCACGTCCCCAGGCTTGTTTACTGGATCGCTTGGTGGCCATATTTTGTGCAGGAATGACTACACTATACTTGCATGGAAAAACGCATTTATTGAATCCCGGGGAATATTTGTTTACAATAAACACCAAAGTTTCAATCACAGTAAAAATGAACACAGATTAATAGATTCACATGGATACAGAAAAACAGTACTTAACTAATCTCAATATATTTTCCTGACTGATGAGCAAGGCAAGATGAAGTAGGTTCATAGTTTCCTAAGTAGGTACTAGACTATTGGCCCTATGGCCTATATAAGCCGAGCCAAAAAGATACTTTGGCTTTCGCCACACAAGAAAATTATTTTTCTGTGACCCTGTTGAGCAGAGCCACAGAAGTGATCCCCAAGGTGAATTTCCTATTTCCCATCCAATTATCAAGATTTTTCTTGAAGAGCGCTAATGAGGAGCTTAGATAGGTAGTCTGTTCCAGAGTATGGGAAGTCTCTGGGACAGGAATCTATCCTGCCAGCATGTTCTGTTTATTGTGGTGACCAGGTTTAGGTCCCTACAATGTGTAGCTCGAAGGGATTGGGATTTCTTTAAGTGGAGCATGTCCAACAGCTCTGGGATGACATAGCTTTGTATGTTAGGCAGAGAGGGCCTCTGAGTAGGCGATATGTGATGGAGTAAAGCTGGAGTTTTTTGAATTGGTCTGCATAGGGCATCTGTTTGAGGCCAGTGATCCTCTTTGTGAGGTATTTCTGTGGCCTTTCCAGTTGTTGTAGATGTCTTTTGAGGTACATACCAAAAGGGCGTTGTACTCTATAATGGGTCTAAGGAGTGATGAGTAGAGGAGAACAATGGCATCTTTTTTTCCTGGATGAGAAACCTTTTGTGATGAGGTGTGCCATGTAGAAGGATTTCCTGATCACTGCAGTGATGTGATTATCAAAGGAGAGACTACTGTCCACCTGTGTCCCAAGGTCTCTTATCACACTTTCGGTGTTAAGTAGACTACCACCTATGTGATAGTTCATAGGTACAGAGTTTTTACCAAAGGGGATGACAATGCACTTTTTGGCATTGAGCTTCAAACCATGGCTTTGACACCAGGCATCTGTCTCAGTGAGGCCCTTTTGTAGGATGTCCACATCGTTAGGAGTTTCGATTAAGGCTCCTAGTTTGCAGTCATCTTCAAACTTCATTATCCAAAGACCTTCTGTGTTAGCCTGTGCTTCAGAGAAGTAGATACCAAACAGGAGAGGACCCAGGACTGAACTCTGTGGTACTCCACTTGTCACTGGTCTGAAGTCAGATTTGGAGTCTGCTACTTTCACAGTGTGGGTTCTGTCCATGAGACAGTTGGCAATCCATCTTGTGACATAGGGATTTATACCTAGTTTAGTGAGTTTATCTATAATTCCAGAGTGGGGGATGGTGTTGAAATCCTTGGTGATATCTATATAGGATGTGTGAACCACCTTACCCTCATCTGTGGCTTTGGTGACGGCTTCAAAGAATTCTATCAGGTTTAGGAGACATGATCTGCCTTTTACAAACCTGAACTGTATGGGGTCCAGAGTTTGGAGATTACCAATGTCTTTGTTTATGAGTTCCATGATGATAAGTTCCATGGCCTTGCAGAAAAGGCTTGTCAGGCTAATGGGACGATAGTTCCTAGGGTCTGTCATAGCTCCCCCTTTGTGGAGTGGGATAACCTTCACAATGTGCCATTCAGTGGGCACAAAACCTGAGGTAAGGCTATGATTGAACATTGTACTTAGGTGGGGTGCCAGTTCATTCTGTAGATCATGTAGAACACAGCCTGGGATATTGTCAGGTCCCATGGATGCTGTGTTCTTGGCTTTGGAGAGTGTGTTTTTTACCTGTGCAGCTGTGATTACAGAACTTTACATTCTTCCAGTATAGAGATGGGCCCTCTAGGGGGTGAGAGGGGGGTAAAGTTAGCATTGAACCTATCTGTCACAATATTGGCAATATCAGTTGGTTCTGTACATTTAGTGCCATTGTGCTGTAACTCAGAGCAGATCTGAGTGTTGCCATTGAGATTCTTGACATAGCTATTGAATGCTTTGTGGTTGTCTTTAGAGTCAGTGGCAATTTTGTATTCGTAACTAGCTTTGGAGGATTTTATGAGGGATCTCAGCTTCTTGCTGAGGCTGACCAGGGAATTTCTCCAGTCATGGAAATTTACTCTTTTTTGCAACAATTTCTTTCTTCTGATATAGAGTTTGTTTATGGCAGAGGACCTTTAGATTGGCTTCCTTTTTTTGGTGGATAGCATTTTGGTTCTGTAAGGGATAGTACGATCCATGCACTAATGTAAGTGCTTATAAAGTGTATTTGTGCAGGATTCAGCAGGTATACCTCTATTGTCCATCTGCATGAGTGTCATGACGTTTGCTACTTCTGTCTTAAGAAGTGTGAAGTTGGGTTTGCAGAAGTTTATTATGGTGGTTTCCCTAATGGTGGTGGGGTGGGATGTGGATGTCTGGGGTGATTAGCTTGTGGTCAGATCTGACCAATGAGGAATTGATCTCTGGTGTGGAACACCAGTCGGTCATGTTGGTAATGACCAGGTGTAGGATATTGCTGCCCTTGGTGGGGGTGTGCATAAGTTGATCCAATGCATTGGAATTTATGAATTTCAGAAAACATTGAGCAAAAGAGTTGGTACATGAGTAGTTTTCCCAGTTAATGGTGGGGTAGTTGAAATTGCCCATTATTAGGGTGTTGTGTTGTACCCTAATATTTTCCAGTGTATCAGGAAATGAGGAGTGGGAATCCTGGGGCATGGTGGGGGGTCTGTAGCAAGCTACAATTTGGAATGCGGTCTTGCTCAGAGTTAGTTGCACTTGGATAATCTCGGATGCATTATGCTGTGCAACTAGCCTGGAGGTGTGGATATCCTTAATGAATATGGACACGTCTCCACCATTAGTGCTTCGGTCCAGGTTAGGTGGCCGAAAGGTGTGGTATGAATTATAGTCTGGTAATGCAGAGGTGCTCTCTTGAGCTTTGAATCAGGTCTTTGTCACTGCACAGATGTCAATGTTCTCCATTTTAAGGAGTGCCTCGAGAGAGTGCATTTTGAGGTTTAGACTTAGCATTGAGTAGCATTACCCTCATATTTTGCTTGCTTGTACTTGTTACGGTGGTGAATTTGTCATTTGAACCTTACATAAAAAAAGGCACTATTGGGGTGGCAAGAGTCTTAGCCAGTTTCCAGAATCCCAAGTCTGACAAAGTGGGGGGAGAAATCCATAAACATAGGGACATATCTGAAATACTTGAGTAGATAAGCTGAGACAGTTGCTGCAGTAGTATTGTCGGTTCTAACATATATTGACTGAAATAGCACAGGTCCAAGACTTAATTGCTTCTCAGTAGTTAACGACTTAAATCCTCACATCATCCCACTGATTTGTCACATATACGCTACAGTTAAGGGGACCAGACCAAAGATATGAGCCAGACAGCTGGACATCCTACGAATATCTGGACATATGACATTAGGGAAACCACACGGAGCTGTCTAAACATGTCACTAAGCACCATCCAAACTACAGTCAGACTGACACAACACTACCCCAAATCAGCTATGGGGAATTACACATGCATTTGCAAATATATCAGGCAGTACAGTGATTCATAGGTTCATAGGTTCATAGGTTCATACTAGGCTATCTGCCCAAGGGCATTTATAAGCCTAGCCCATAGTTATTTGGCTTTCGCCACCCCTTTAGTTTGAATAAAACTATGCCTATTATTTTGCTGTGCCTCTGTCAAGCAGTGACACTGAAGTAATCCCTGGGGTATATCTGCGATCCCCCATCCATTGGTCAAGATTCCTCTTGAACAAGGCCAGCGAGGTGCTCTGCCTCACATGTACCGGGATTTTGTTCCACACCATAGGGAGTCTCTGGGTGATGAATCTGTCCCTCCAGCATGTTCTATTAATAACCGTGTCAAGGTTTAAGTCTCCCGCCCTTGTGGTTCTGAGGGATCTAGATTTTTTGAGGTGAAGCATATTCATCAAATCAGGGTTTGACATGGCCTTATATGTCAGGCACAGGTCACCTCTGAGCAAGTGGTATGAGACTGAATAGAGCTGGAGTTCTTTCAGTCGGGCAGCATAAGACATATTTTTGAGACCCTTTATCCTTTTGGTGAGGAACTTTTGGGGCCTTTCCAGCTGCTGCAGGTGTCTGGTCAGATACATTCTGAATGGGGCATTGTACTCAATCATAGGTCTAATGAGTGATGAGTACAGGGGGGCGATGACCTCCCTTGATCTAGATGTGAATCCCTTCATGATCAGGTGGGCAATGTAGAAGGTTTTCCTAACTACTTTAGCAACATGAGTGTCAAACGATAGGCTACTGTCAACCTGGGTCCCCAGATCCCTGATGACTTCTTCTGTGCTCAGTGGATTGCCACCTATATGGTAGCTAGGGGTAACCTTGTTTTTCCCGAAGGGTATGACTATGCATTTCTTGGCATTTAACTTTAGGCCATGGCTCTGGCACCAGTTATCCGTTTCTGTGAGGCCCTTCTGAAGGATATCTGTGTCAGATGTGTTTTCGACTATGGCGCCCAGTTTGCAGTCATCTGCAAACTTTGTGAGCCATAACCCTCCTGTGTTTGCTTGTACTTCAGAAAAGTAGATGCCGAACAAGAGTGGACCCAGGACTGAGCCCTGTGGGACACCACTTGTGACAGGCTTTGAGTCTGACATGGCTCCAGCAACTCTGACCCTGTGGGTTCTGTCACTTAGCCAGTTTGCAACCCATCTTGTGATGTATGGGTTTACATTCAAGCTGATGAGTTTTTTGATGATACCTGAGTGGGGTATTGTGTCAAAGGCCTTTGCCAGGTCAAGGTAGGCTGTATGGACTGCCTTTCCCTCATCAATGGCCTTGGTGACTGTCTCAAAAAAGTCAACCAAGTTTAAAAGGCATGATCTGCCTTTGACAAAGCCAAACTGGGTTGGATCCAAAGTCTGCAAGTTCCCTATGTCATTATTTATGAGTTCCATTATGATCCTCTCCATGGCTTTGCAGATAAGGCTTGTCAAGCTAATGGGATGGTAATTTCCAGGGTCGGTGGATGCACCGCCCTTGTGAAGTGGGACCACAGTCACCGTGCACCACTCCTTGGGTACGTATCCTGAGGTGAGGCTAAGATTAAACAGCTGTCCTAACTGCGGGTTTAATTCCTCATTGAGTTCATGGAGCACACAGCCGGGGACACCATCCGGTCCCATGGATGCTGTGTTTTTTGCTTTAGAGAGAGCAGTTCTCACCTGGGCGTTGGAGATGTTTGGGGGGCTACAATCCTCTGGTATAAATATATCTCCTTTTGGGGGGGAGGGGGGGAGAAGTTAGCACTGAACCTGTCAGCCAGTATGTTGGCAATGTGTGTAGGTTCAGTAATCTTCACATCATTTTGAACTAATTCTGAGCATATCTGGGAGTTTCCTCCTAGGTTTCTAACATAGCTAAAGAAGGCCTTATGATTGTCTTTTGAATCCTTGGCGATTTTTCTCTCAAAATTTGCCTTGGATGATTTTATGAGAGCTCTTAATTTTTTACTTATAATGATCAAAGGTGTCTTACCTTTCAAGGATTTTGCTCTATCTTGTAGTAGCTTCCTCCTTTTGTTGTAGAGCTTGTTTATGGCTGGGGTCCACCAGACTGGACGCTTGCCTTTGGTACAAAGAGTCTTAGTTTTGTTTGGGATTGCCTGATCCATGCAGTCCTGTAGGTGCTGGTAGAAGGCATTTGTAAGTGATTCAGCGGTTTGAGTAATATTTACCACTGGCTCAGGGGCCTTAAAGGAGACCACACTAGTTTTAGAAGTGTGAAGTCGGCTTTGAGAAGTTTTTCACTGTGGTCTTTTTATTTCAGGTGGGGGCGGGATGAGGACCTCCAGCGAGATTAGTTTATGATCTGATCTCACCAGTGAGGGGTATACTTCCGGTGTTGAACATTGTGATCCCATGTTCGTGATGATGAGATCAAGTATGTTTTCTCCTCTTGTGGGGATGGTGACTAGTTGTTCCATGGCATTTGAGTTTATGAACTCCAGGAACCTTTGGGCTAGAGTGTTTGGGCTTGAGTAGTGTTCCCAGTCTATATTAGGGTAGTTGAAGTCACCTAGTATGATGGTGTTTGGAGATACATTTATCCCTCCATTGTTTTCAGGAAGGCCATGTGAGGTTCCTGAGTTTGAGAGGGTGGCCTGTAACATGCTACAAATTGCAGAGCAGTCTTGCCTATGGTTAATTGCACCTGGATGGTCTCCGATGCATCGTCGTTGCCACCAACCTTGAGGTGTGGGTGTCCATTATGATTATGGACACCCCCCTCCTTTCTTGGTGTTGTCCGGATTTTGGGGCCGGAACGCATGATATGAGGTGAAACCTGCTAGTGCTGGGGTGCTCTCAGGAGCCTTGAACCAGGTTTCTGTCACAGCACAGACATCGATGTTCTCCATACTGAGAAGGGCCTCGAGTGCGTGCATCTTGAGATTGAGACTTCTGGCATTGAGCAGCATTACCCTTAGTTTTTTACTTTTTGTGTTCTAGGGTGGTAGGTTTAGAATTTGAGCCTTGCCTAAAAGGCACTATGGGGTGCCAAGAGCCTTTGCCAATATCCGAAGCCTAGGGGTGACAGGTGCAAGCCGTCCCTTGCGAAGCAGCGTGGCTTGTCCAGCATGTCATCCCAGGCAGACAGACATTGGATCCCCTTTGAATGACACCAGAATTTAAGCCAATTATTAAAGCTGATCATCTTATCACTGTATTGTGGCATCATTCTAGGTGAAGGTAGGATACTGCTCAAGGTCAGGGTCATACCTGCCTGGGCTACATAATCAGAGAGCTCCTCAATGTCTCTTTTCATGTAGTCCAAGGAGGTACGTCTCAGGTCGTTGACACCAGCATGGACAATGACTGAGTCGTACTTGTACCTGCTGTTGAGAGACCTGAGTGCTTGTGTTATGTGGCGGATTCTAGCGCCCGACAGGCAGCTTACTGTGACCTTCTCCTTACTCAGTCTGGTGAGCGGGACTTCAGTGTGTCTGACTATGGAGTCACCTATGACAAGTATGTTTGGTGTTGTATTTGGCCTTAAGGGCAGTGACTGCTTTGCACACTGATTTTGTTGTTTATGTGTTGTTTGTGTGGTGTATTGAGTTTGCAGTTGCTTGGGTGTCTGCTTTGGAGGCCTCTGCTGTTTAGGTAAATTTTTACTCAGAGCCTCCGAGAATGTCTTAGTGTGTTTATGTGTTTGTGATGTAACAGTAATGAAGACAGACACCAGTGTGAAAGTGCATACCCACAACCAATTACACCACAGTCACAGTGAGATACCAGTAAGCCAAATGTATAATGACTGTGTGAACAAAAATATGTTTGCCATTCACACACTACACCTACATATATTCATAGTATAGTAGGAATCCTCAGGTGGTATGGGACGTGTCTCAGTCTGCCCCTACAAACATATACAACCAATAGACCACCAGAAACTGCAGCAGCATGCACAGTCAGATAGAAAAGGAGCCATGACACTTACATCTACCCCCTCCCTACACAGCCCAACTAACATCCACACACTACACTGCTATACAATCCTGACAGTCTGTTAAAAATCGCCAGACATACACCGATCTTTCAGCTGTACAGATTTCCGCAGAATATCCAAGCTTTGTCCCCATATATATGGCCTCTACCTCATAACATGTCTGGCATTCTGCTAACTCACTGGGATGATATCAAAAGTGAAGGCACTAAATAATGATATACCATACCTATCAACTTCTTATTGCAACGCACGAAGCTTCGGAAACCATCCAGGTGCAACTAACCATAGGCAAAAATGCTCTACAAATTGTAGCATGCTACAG